>NC_069500.1:1409273763-1409276263 GCF_027579735.1 Bombina bombina
GATCACCAAGAATAAAAAAAAAATCAAACTTAGAAAATAAAAAAAATGTTTCAACCACAACTGCCAATCTCGTTAAAACTAATTCAATTGGGACTTGGACAGGGACATACGATTTCTTCATATCAGAAATTGCTAATTATCAAAAGATTTTTGATGATGAAGAATTAAATTTAATCAATCAAGCGGTCTCAACTCCAAAGCAGATAACAAAACAATATCATATATCTACCTCCACACCGATTAATGTCATTGAGTCTCGTCTTCCAAAACCAACAATTGTTGATGAACAGTCATGCTTAGATGAACAACAAATGTTTGAAATATCAGATGTTCAAGAAACAACTACAGTATTGGATGTTGAAAACCCATGTACAGTATCCGAAGAAGAAACAGATTTGGATCAATCAAATCTATGTTTGCCTATTGTTGAAAAAGACGTATCATATGTTCCTGAATCAGCAACTTCTAAGTCCTCTGAAGAAAGCGAACAAGAAAATGATAAAACATCTAAAAAATATGTTGATGAAAGAAAATGTATTGTTTTTGAGTCCTGTCTTGATTTTCTGTTTACTTTTTTAACATGCACATATATGAAAACATGTTCATCTCCTATTGAAAATGTTTTGAAGTCAGTGACAGGAACAAATCTGTCAATACATGTTGAATGTACAGCCGACCATAAATTCAAAATCTGGGACAGCCAACCACAGTATGGAAAGATAGCTCTTGGTAATATTCTTACGTGCTCAGCAGTGTTATTAACTGGAAATCATTTTAAAAAAATAAATGAATATTTTGATATATTAAAGGTTCCATTTGTCTGTGAGAAAACATATTACAGCTATCAAAAAAAATACTTATTCAGTGCCATAGATCGACGGTGGAAAATAGAAAGAAATATTATGTGTGATCATTTAAAAGGTAAACTTCTCACTGTCATGGGTGACGGTCAGTGTGATAGTCCGGGCTTCTCAGCTAAGTATTGTACGTACACAATGATGGAAGACAAAACCCAAAAAATTATTGATTTTGAGATAATGCAAGTGTTCGAAGCGAGTTCATCAGTCGCAATGGAAGCTAAAACATTCAAACGTTGCATGAACAACATGCTTACTGAAGGATTGAAGATAATGTCTGTAGCAACTGACCGTCACATTTCCATTAGGAAAATCATGCGTGAGGAGTACAAGGACATTGAACATCAATTCGATCTATGGCACTATAACAAAAGTTTAAAAAAAAAACTCTTAGTTTTATCTAAAAATCGTGAAAATCGAGCATTAATACACTGGGTACCACTGATCTCAAATCATCTGTGGTTCAGTTCGGCCTACTGTAAAGGTAATTTAACTCTATTCAAAGAAGTATGGAAATCTATGCTGATGCATGTGATAAACAAACATTCATGGGAACACGGAGAACTTATAAAAAAATGTATCCATAAAGATCTAACTGAAAATGAAATAAAAGAACGTCCATGGTTAAAGCAATCATCTGTAACTTACGTGGAGCTTAGCATATTGATCAATGATCCCAAGATGGAAAAAGATATGGTGCACCTAAAAAACTACTGCCATACTGGTAGAATCGAGGTGTTCCATAGCATGGTTCTAAAATTCCGACCGAAGAGGGTACACTTTAAAATGGATGGGATGGTTGCAAGGACGCAATTGGCAGTGATGTCGCATAATTCCAATATAGAGAGACCGCAAGCAACAGTGCAGAGAGAAACCAAAGTCAGTCGTAAAATTGGAGAAGAAAGATACAAGGCCGCTTACTCCAAGATGAGCAAAAAATGGAATGCAAAGATTGTTTATGAAGGAACAACAAACGATTATGTGTTTCCAATCATGGTTGACATTTTAGAATTAGTTAAAGGAGATTTGAAGTACAACTTGGAGACAAAACTTTCAAAATTACCTCCAAACATTTCAGTTCTTCCACGACCGAGTACAGCTGAATTAGTTGAAAAACATAGAACCAAATTTGCAAGAAAGGAACTGTTCAAAAAAGTTGAAAATTAATTAAAAATAAAAGATAATATTGTTTTTCACTTCCATCAAGTGATACATATTTAGCTTTAACAACATTTTATTTGAAATAAATAATTTTTTATCATGTTCAATTATATTTGTTTTGAAGTATTTATTCATAGATATTTTAATTTAATGTTTCTTATTTTTATTTATTTTTTTAATTTAGTATTACAAAATTTGTATCAAAAAATAAAAAATGTTTTAATATACATATACTGCATTTTTGTTTTCAATTTAATTAACTAATATATATATATATATATATATATATATATATATATATATATATATATATATATATATATATATATATATATATATTTATATATTTATATAATTTTGTTTTAAATATCAATGTTAAGGCATGCAGAATTGAACAGGTAAGGAAATGGAAAACGCATTGAATTAACACATCAAATAATCATGTTCAAGATATTTTGAAATGATTAATATATTATTAAAAT
>NC_069500.1:1409281263-1409368763 GCF_027579735.1 Bombina bombina
GAGAGGGGTGAGAACTAGATATAGGGGTTAGAGCTTTATTGGTTGTTAAAAGGGTAGGGAGAGGGGGAGATAGAGATGCACATAGAGGGGTGAGAAATAGAGGGGTGAGAGGTTGATGGGGTGTGAGCTAGAGGATGAGAGAGGTAGAGAGAGTGTTGAGAGATTGATGGTGAAGAAAAGAGAGATAGACAGAGGGTGAGAAAGAGAGATAGAGAAAGGGGTGAGAGAGTTTGAAAGAAAGGTAGAGAGTGGGTTGAGAGTGTGGGAATGAAAGGTAGAGAGAGTGGTGAGAGGGTGTGAAAGAAAGGTAGAGAGAGGGGTGAGAGTGTGGGAAAGAAAGGTAGAGAGAGGTGTGAGAGGGTGTGAAAGAAAATTAGAGAGAGAGGGGTGAGAGGGTGGTAAAGAAAGGTAGAGAAAGGGGTGAGAGAGTGGTAAAGAAAGGTAGAGAGAGGGGTGAGAGAGTGGGAAATAAAGGTAGAGAGAGGGGTGATAACAAAGGGAAAGAAAGGTAGAGAGAGGGGTGAGAAAGAAAAGGTAGATAGAGGGTTTAGAAATAGAAATGGATAAAGGGGTGAGTGGGTTATAGAGTTTGAGAGAATGGATAGAGAGATAGAAATAGGGGTGAGTGGTTGAGAATGAGAGCTAGAGAGAGGGGTGAGTGGATGACAAAAAGATAGGTATAGAGAGGGGTGAGTGGATGACAAAAAGATAGGTATAGAGAGGGGTGAGTGGATGACAAAAAGATAGGTATAGAGAGGGGTGAGTGGATGACAAAAAGATAGGTATAGAGAGGGGTGAGTGGATGACAAAAAGATAGGTATAGAGAGGGGTGAGTGGATGACAAAAAGATAGGTATAGAGAGGGGTGAGTGGATGACAAAAAGATAGGTATAGAGAGGGGTGAGTGGACGAGGATAAGAAGTAAAGATATATGGTTGAGTAGATAAGAAAGAGAGGTAGAGAGACGGATGAGAGGTTGATGGGGTGGGAAAGAGAGGTAGGGAAATGGTGAGAAAGAGAGGTAGGGAGAGGGTGAGAAAGAAGGGTAGAGAGAGGGTGAGAGAGGTAGAGAGATGGATGACAGCTAGAGAGAGGGGTGAGAGGTAGATGGGGTGTGAAAGAGAGGTAGGGAGATGAATAGGTAGAGAGCAGGACACGAGGATGTGTAAAAAAAAGCTAAAGAGGGGTGAAAATAAAAGGTATAAAGAGGGGTGAGAGTTTGGCAGGGGGCATAGAAATAACATGTATCATTACCTCATCCCATGATTTAAAAACCATCAGCATTTTGAGAATATCAGGTTCAGGTTTAACAGCATATTTAAATTTTTAATCTGTACTTTGCATGACACAGAGTTTATGGCACTAAGAGTTTTTGTGTAAGGGAAGCTCATCCTCATTGACGATGTGAACCATTCATATCAATGAAAATTATACAAAGGGCAAAGATAAATGTACAATAAATTGTGCCTTTGTCATGGAAAGAAACTACAGTTTTAAATAAAATAATTATAAAAATAAACCCTATGAATCTTTAAATCTAATATAATAATATTCTCATTGTGCAGATAGCATTATAGATTTAAAAAAATGTCCTTACTTATTAAAATTAGAAATTGGGGCTTATGTAATTTGTGACACAAATACATTTTCGGTATTTTATTTGCATTGTAATATATTATTATTAATTTATGCAATGTATGTATTTTTTTTAAAAAAATTATTGATAACTTAGATATGGATTAAATAAATTTAATTTTAATAATCAGAAATACATTAATAATAAACAATCAAAATATATTTCAAAAGACTTGAGTGCTGCAAATAGAAATTAACTCAGGAGTAAAAAGTCTGAAATACAATTACAATATATTCTGTTTAGAGTTTCAAAAAAATAACTAAATGCAGTAAATAAAGTCTTTAATACATATAAAGTGAGAACAACATTACTGCTTTACTTCTTTATTATCGTAAACAGACTGAACACATTTGGCAACAGGTAAGACGTTTCACTTTTCTATGAGTGTTAGAAAGTCTTGCTGACCGATTCAATAGATTGTTCCTTCAAATGAGCATGCGTCAAATTAACTATGGTGTGGGTAACTTCGGCTTCTAGCGTTAGCAATGCGCATGCGTGATTTACTAGATTTGATGCGCAGGCTTATTAGGAAGGGTTAGGTGGCTAATTAGATGCATAACATCGATCTGCAATTGGTCAAAGTGTTCGTATACAGACAATGCAGAAAACGGTGGGCTGGAAAATGTGACGTCATGGCCGGGTAATGTACATTAAAAATATAAGGTTATAATGCTTTGTTTTTGAAAAAATATAGGTTGGAAGATGTCATTAGATAAATCTTAACCAAAATATGTGACTATTGTATTTTGAAAAACGGAAAAAACAGTAATCCTTTAAACCCATTTTTATTCTTTCATGATTCAGCTAGAGCATGCAATTTTAAACAAATTTCTAATTTACTTCCATTACCTAATTTGCTTCATTCACTTGATATTCTTTGCTGAAAAGCATATCTAGATAGGCTCAGAAGCTGCTGATTGGTGGCTGCACATCAATGCCTCATGTGATTGGCTCACCCATGTGCATTGATATTTAATAAACAAAGAATATCAGAATAATGAAGCAAATTAAATAATAGAAGTAAATTGGGATGTTGTTTAAAACTGTATTCTCTATCTGAATAATGAAATAAAAAGATTTGGTTTAATGTCCCTTTAATGTGAAATATAATTGTAGATGTTTTTGTTAGTAGGCCAAATACCATGCTCCTCATTGTGTACATGAATGTGTGACATTAAAGGATGTTATATCTCAAATACATATAATACTGGTGTGTGGGATGTTACTCACCAGCATGCTGTGCTGATGTTGCAGCCCCTGAGTCACGAGCCCCTGGAAGTCCACGGACTGCTGTGACGCTCAGGGACCTGCGTATTATCTCCTGCCATTCATTGTATTCAGCCTCCTGGGGAGGACCACTGCCTGTTCCCCTCCGGTACATGGCTTCTTGGCCCATTTTATCCTTCACCCGCCTCTTGCAGTCGTTCCATCTTTTCTTTAGCCCATCGACATTCCTCCTCTGCTGGGCCACACTGTTTACTGCATCCTCGACCATCAGCCATGCAGCCTTACGCCTTCGGCAACTCCTTTGCCTTCTCTTGGCCAAAGAGGGCAGTGTGGTTCTCCATGACGGCCTGGACTAGCGCTAGATTTTCAGCGAAAGAGAAGTTTGGGCACCTCATGTGCTCATTGTCCTGTGCCGCCTGGCTTCCTCCCTGAGATGTCCCTGGTGTGGGTTCCTCCCTATCCTCTCCCTCCTCCCCCCTTCTATCCCCATGTGCACCCTCTATCCCTCTTCTAAGTGTGCCTGGTCTTGGGGCAACCCCACTCCCATCCTCCCTTCTGGCTCTCCCTCTCCCCACTCTATTTACTCCCTGACGGGGACCCTGCTGCTCCTCCTGTCCATAATCCTCTCCCTGCAACTCCCCTCCGCCCTAGCTCTCCCTGTCATCCTCAAACTACACACACTCACACACTCACTCCCACATCAATCACACACAATCACAACCAAACACTCAGCCTATCACACTGTAAAAGATAAATAAAATGTGTGAGGTGTTAGAAAAAAAAAGTGTTGTGTATTTTGTATATGTGTGTATGCAAAATGTGTGCAATATGTAAAAAAAGTGTAAGTAAATGTACAGGCTTTAATCAAAGACAAATGCAAAAATCCGACCTAACTAACTGATGAAATGCGCCTCTCTCACTGCTCTTACTAATAATCACTATACTCACTGTAGTGTGATGTAGCTCCAAGAACCAACCAAACACACTAAAGAAAATGGCGGCTGCGCATGGGTTTATGTATTAATTTTGAATGGCGTAATTATGTGGCGCATCTTTTAGAACTGGCGGTTATTTTTACGAATCATAATTTGCATCAAACTACTCTTTATTAAGACTTTACGTGAACAAAATACTGGCGTAAGCACTTGCGACGACTAAAATGTGTATTTGCGCACATTTTAGTTGATCCCTGGTTTTTCATACTTACGCCAGTTTAGCATCTGACGGCGCAGTATATTGGATAGCTTGAGTTGCAAGGTGAAATTACGAGCGGCGCGGGTTCCTTCGCTTGCGCCAAAAACTACGCCGTATATCGGATCGCGCCCAAGATGCACAGATACTGATATAAAAATCCATTATAAAATGGTTTAAAAACGTACTTAGAAGCTTTCAGTTTAGCTCTGTTGAAAAGGTAGTTGGAAAGCCCACTGCAAGTGGGAAATAAGACACTCCCCCCTCCCCCTTCTTTTGCATATGAAAAGACCCTTTGCACAAACAGGAGCAAGCTGGAGAAGGTAACTGACGGTATTCAAATAAAACTTTGGGGCTTGGTTAGGAGTCTGAAAATCAGAGCAATGTTCTTTAAAAATAAGCAAAATTATACATTAAAAAAAAAAAAAAACTTTATGGGCTTTATAAATAGATCATCTACAAAACATTTATGCAAAGAAAAAATGAGTATATAATGTCCCTTTAAATTTGATGGTTTTCTGTCATAATAAGCTACCCGTCAGAAAAAGCTACCCGTGTACTGCACATGCGCAATGTGACATCCCCGCATTCCAAATCTTTATCATAAATATGTTTGGAATGCGGTGACTAAGGAGAAATTCCTCAATCTATGCCTCTGTCACTGTTTGCTTACTCGCATGCGCAGTCACAGAGGTAACTTATTCCAACGGATGTTTTCATTGTTATACAATGACTGGACTGCGCATGCGAACTTCAGGAGACAGCTACAGTCACAGAGGTAATAGCTTTTATTGACGGTCAAAATACATTTTTAACCCCTACAAGTGCAAAATGCAGGTGAAAATTATGATGCAGGTCAAAATATCGTTTAACTCTTCTGTCATTAAAAACTACTACCTCTGTGACTGCAGCTGTCTCCTGAAGTTCGCAAGTGCAGTCATCGTATACCAATGAAAACATCCATCAGAATAAGTTTCCTCTGTGACTGCGCATTACAATTTAAAAAAAGAAGTAAATTGCTAAATTTCTTGAAACTGAATTCTCTATATGAATAATGAAAGTTTAATTTTTTTGCTTTAGTGTCCCTAAATGCAAAAATCTAATTCTATATTTGTTAGAATATGTCATATTTGTATTACTGAGCGTATTTAACTATGGCCAAGATGCAAAAATAAACCTAAAAGATCTTTATTAAAGGGACATGAAACACAACATGTTTCTTTCATGAATCAGACAGAGAATAAAAAACAATTTTATCATTTATGTGACTTGCACATATTTGGAGAACTATATGACAGGATATAGTGCAGTCATCTAGTGCTCTGACTAATGTATAAGATTATTGCAAAACTGCTGCTGCACAGTGCTGCAGACATCTGTACACTCCTGAACTTAGCTTCCTGATTTTCAAAAAGAATAACAAGAAAATGAAGAAAATGTGATAATATAAGTCAATTTGAAAGTAGTTTAAAATAGTATGCTCTATCTGGAAAGTGAAAGAAAAGAAATTGGGGTTTATGTCCCTTTAACTGTATTGGCTAGTCTAAAGTGTTGCAACAATATAGCGTGAAGCACAGCACTCACTGCACAGCCAGGAACAGGTTCACCAAACCCAGTGTCGATACAAAGAAACCAAATTGTTCCAGCTGGTGCAAAAAAAGACCTTTATTGTGCAAACAGGGATCCCTGTTTGCACAATAAAGGTCTTTTTTTGCACCAGCTGGAACAATTTGGTTTCTTAGTCTAAAGTGATCTCAACTCCTATTTTCTCCAAGTTTACATACTTGCTCATAAATGTTGTCAGGTGTTAAGCATAGCCTGACCCCTCCCCATATATGTTTAATGAACATTTTAGTATTGTTTGGAGGAAATTTAGCATATTGCTCAGCAGCTCTGACAAGATGGTATAAAAAACGTGATCAAATCAGTCACAATGGACCTGCACATATCATTTAAACGTGTACTGATCTGATTAATTATTCATATGATTTTATTGAATATGTATGTTTGTGTTTGAAAGTGTTCCACATTTTGCAATCAATACAAGTTGTAAACATCATTTTTTGACCCTTTATATCAAGTAGAGTGAGATGTAAAGTTGAAGCCATGAACAAAAGTATGAGACAAGCCAAAGGCTTTAAAGGGACAGTCTACTCCAGAATTATAATTGTTTAAAAAATAGATGATTCCTTCATTACCCATTTCCTGGTATTGCAAAACAGTTATATTAATATACTTTTAACCTCTGCAATTACCTTGTATCTAGGCCTCTGCAGACTGCCCCCTTATCTCATTTCTTTTCACAGACTTCCATTTCATCAGTGCTGACTCATAGGTAATTCCACAGAGTGAGCACAATGTTATCTATATGGTCTAGCTGTGAAAAACTGTCAAAATGCACTGACATAAGAGGCAGCCCTCAAGGGTTTAAAAATAAACATATGTCTTCCTTGGTTTAGCTTTCAACAAAGAATACTCAAGAACAAAGTAAATTTAATGGAAAAAGTAAACTGGAAAGTTGTTTAAAATGACATGCCATATCTGAATCATGAAAGTTTAATTTTGATTAGACTGTCCCTTTAATATGCTCAATGTAAACTGGGTCGCAAATTAATGACAGCAACCTTCCACTGCTGTACTTTGGCAAGAGAAAAACAAAAATTAAACAGTTTTGTAAACTGCCAGATGGTGCTTTGTCTATTCAACAAATGTTTTAATAACAGCAATGTAAGCTTTACCAAAGTGCTTCCCACATATGGGTTAAACACATTATAAAAGCTCAGTTCAGGAGCTGCAAGGAGGATCCAGCTTCTGAGCCAATGAAATAATCACTGGCCTTGTTATGTTCAGGAGCCACAATTCTTGCAACTCACAAATTAGTCTTTACCTTTGCACGGGTTAAACATATGGGGCCCCATTACATATGCGGCGCTGCATTTATATGCGGCGCTGTATATAGGATACCAAAACCACGCAAAAACCGGGGTCGCAGGATTTTGTGGGCGACGCCGGTTTTTGCGTGGTTTTGGTATCCTATATACAGCGCCGCATATAAATGCGGCACCTATATTTCACCCGTCGCCCACAATTTTTACTCCCACAGGCTAACATGGGACCGCATCACAAATCGGTATCCAATATCCAGTGCAAGGACTTACGTGGCAAAAATGGAGAAATCTTACTCCATTTTTACCTCGCCATAAAAGGCAGCCGTAGGAGGCCTTGCGCTGAGTATGGTAGCACCGTGTACGGTATTAGCAGCACAAATCAGGAGCACCAGTTCATCCGTTGACTGTCATATGGTAGCACCGTAACTCCCGAAAATGCCTGCAAAAATAAACTAACACCTAACTCATGTGCAATGTCTATGTGCAATCCCCCACCGCAATAACTAATAAAGTGTATTAACCCCTATATCCGCCATTAAACCCGCACCGCAAGTAATAACTAAATTATTAACCCCTAAATCCGCAAACCCCAACATCACAAACTACCTATTAAAACTATTAACCCCTAATCCGCCATTAACCCACAATGCAATAAACCCATTAAAACTATTAACCCCTAATCCGCCATTAACCCACAATGCAATAAACCCATTAAAACTATTAACCCCTAATCCGCCATTAACCCACAATGCAATAAACCCATTAAAACTATTAATCCCTAATCCGCCATTAACCCACAACGCAATAAACCCATTAAAACTATTAAACCCTAAACCGCTAAAGCCCACAAAGCAATAAACCTATTAAAGTATTAACCCCTAAACCGCCAAAGCCTACAAAGCAATAAACCTAACCCCTAACCTAAACCCCCTAAACTAACCCCCCTAACCTAACCCTCCTAAATGAACCCAAATTACCTCATTTACAAAATACTAAAGTTACTATTAAATTAAAAAAGCCTAACACTACTTTAAAAATACAAATAGACTTAGTATAAATTAAAGGGACAGTCTAATCAAAATTCTGGAGTAGACTGTCCCTTTAAGATACAATTACAGAAAATAAAAAAATCTAAGATTATAGAAAATAAAAAAGAAAATTATCATATTTTACAAAAATTATACTTAATCCCTATGAAAATAAAAAGCCCCCCAAAATAAAAACACCCCCTACTCTAATAAACTACCAGTAGCCCTTAAAAGGGCTTTTTGCAGGGCATTTCCCCAAGACAATCAGCTCTTTTACAAGAAAATGCACAAAGCCCCCCCTAACAGTAAAACCCCCCACCCATCAAATCCCCCCAAATAAATAACCTAACACTAAAAACCCTAAACTACCCATTGCCCTGAAGAGGGCATTTGTTGGGCATTGCCCTTAAAAGGGCATTTAGCTCATTTACTGCCCACCCTATCTAAATAAAATTAAAAAAAACAAAAACCCCTTAAAAAACCCTAAGTCTAAGCCCCAGGTTGCTACTCACCGTTCCTGAAGTCCGGCGGAGAAGGTCCTGTTCCAGGCGGTGAAGTCTTCTTCCAAGCGGTGACCTCTTCTTTCTTCTTCCTGGAACATCCTTCGCTGAGCGGACCTGAAGACTGGAGACAGCGGAACTGAAGACCGGCGACTCTGGAACTGAAGATCGGCGAACGCAGAGCCATGAAGTATGGAGGATCCTCTTCATATGATCTTCGCCGCACACTGGATAGAGAATTCAAGGGACGCGATTAAAAATGGCGTCCCTTGAATTCCTATTGGCTGATTTGAGTCTTCAAATTCAAATCAGCCAATAGGATGAAAGCTACACAAATCCTATTGGCTGTTCAAATCAGCCAATAGGATGAGAGCTACTGAAATTCTATTGGCTGATTTGAATAGCCAATAGAATTTCAGTAGCTGTAGAAATTTAAAAAATGTACCTGTAAATGTGTCATTAAAATCAGAGAATTTAAAATGTGGGGCCCCATTACATATGCGGCGTTACCCGTAAAAGCCGGTAACAACGTTTTTTGCGCGGTTTTGGTATCCAACATACAGTGCTGCATATAAATGCGGCACGTATATTTCACCCGTCACCCGCAATTTTTACTCCCATAACATGGGACTGCGTCGCAAACATGGGACCGTGTCACAAATCGGTATCCAATATTCAACGCAAGGACTTACGTGGCAAAAATTGAGAAATCTTACTCCATTTTCACCTCGCCACACAAAGGCAGCCGCAGCAGGCCTTGCGCTGAGTATGGGAGCACCGTAACTCCCGAAACTGCTTGCAAAAATAAACTAACACCTAACGCATGCGCAATATCTATCTACCTGTCAACCGCCAAACTCCACCGCAATAACTAATAGTGTTTTAACCCCTATATCCGCCATCAAACCCAAACCAAAAATACAAATAAAGTATTAACCCCTATATCCGACAACCCCAACATCGCAAACTACCCAATAAAACTATTAACCCCTATCCTGCCATTTACCCACAACGCAAACTACCTATTAAAGTATTAACCCCTAAACCGCCAAAGCTCACAACGCAAACTACCGATTAAAGTATTAACCCCCAAACCGCCAAAGCCCACAACGCAAACTACCTATTAAAGTATTAACCCCTAAACCACCAAAGCCCACAACGTAATAAACCTATAAAAGTAATAACCCCTAAACCGCCAATGCCCACAACGCAAAAAAATAATTAAATTACTAAACCCCTAACCTAAAACCCCCTAACCTAACACCCCCTAAATGAACCCAAATTACCTAAATTACAAAATACTAAAGTTACTATTAAATAAAAAAAACTAACACTACTTTAAAAATAAAAAATAAACTAAGCATAAATTAAAGGGACAGTCTAGCCAAAATTAAAATTTTGGTGTAGACTGTCCCTTTAAGTTACAATTACAGAAAATAAAAAAATCTAAGATTACAGACAATAAAAAAGAAAATTATTAAATTTTAAAAAAATTATACCTAATCCCTATGAAAATAAAAAAGCCCCCCAAAATAAAAACACCCCTAATCTAAGAATAAACTACCAGTAGCCCTTAAAGAGCTTTTTGCAGGGCATTGCCCCAAGATAAACAGCTGTTTTACAGTCAAAATACACAAAGCCTCCCTAACAGTAAAACCCCCCACCCACCAAACTCTCCAAAATAAAAAACCTAACACTAAAAAACCTGAAAAGGGCATTTGTTGGGCATTGTCCTATTAAAAACAGCCAATAGAATTTCAGTAGCTCTCATCCTATTGGCTGATTTGAATTTGAAGAATCAAATCAGCTAATAGGAAATCAAGGGACGCCATTTTTAATCGCGTACCTTGAATTCACTATCCAGTGTACGGCGGCGATCGTACGAAGAGGATCCTACATGCTCCATGGCTCCACGGTCGCCGGACTTCAGTTCCAGTTTTATTTTTATTTTTAAAATAGTGTTAGTTTTTTTTATTTTAATAGTAACTTTAGTATTTTGTAATTTAGGCCATTTGGGTTCATTTAGGAGGTGTTAGGTTTGGGGGTGTTAGGTTAATAATTTATTTATTTATTTACGTTGTAGGATTTGGCAGTTTAGGGGTTAATACTTTGATAGGTTTATTGCATTGTGGGCTTTGGTGGTTTAGGGGTTAATACTTTGATAGGTTTATTGTGTTGTGGGCTTTGGCGGTTTAGGGGTTAATACTTTAATAGGTAGTTTGCATTGTGGGTTAATTGCAGATTAGGGGTTAATAGTTTTAATAGGTAGTTCGCGATGTTGGGGTTGGTGGATTTAGGGGTTAATACTTTAGTTATTACTTGCGGTGTGGGTTTGATGGCAGATATAGGGTTAATAGTTTAATTAGGCTTATTGCGTTGTGGAGGGGTTGTCGGTTTAGGGGTTAAAACTTTTATTAGTTCCGATGTGGGTTTGATGGCAGATATATAGGGGTTTTACATGTTGGGCTTATTTTTGGGAGGCGTGTTAGACTTTTACGGGAGATTTGATATTTTTTTTACTTTTCTTAGGCGCCGGCAGTTTCTAAAGTGCCGTAAGTGACTAGCGACTCCAGAAATTTGTATTTACGCTCATTTCTGGACACCGCTAGTTTATCCGCCTTACGGCACTTTATGAACTGCCGGCTGGGTTTATTGGATACCCCGATGTGTGAGGTGAAATTACGGGCGGCACGGGTTGCAGTGCTTGTGCTGTAGCCTGCACCATATATGTAATCTCGCCCGTGATCAGAAAAACAGGACTGGCACATGTTACGTATAGGATAGTTTGTCAATAGTGATGTCGCAAACCTAAAATTTTGCGTTCGCGAATGGCGGACGCGAACGTCCGCAACTGTTCGCGAATGGGCGAACCGGGCGAACCGCCATAGACTTCAATAGGCAGGCGAATTCTAAAACCCACAGGGACTAACACCTGGACTGTGGCATGCCGGAGGGGGATCCATGGCAAAACTCCCATGGAAAATTACAAAGTTGATGCAGAGTCTGGTTTTAATCCATAAAGGGCATAAATCACCTAACATTCCTAAATTGTTTGGAATAACGTGCTTTAAAACATCAGGTATGTACACTACTGTTACACCAGATATGAGTTGCACTGGGGTGACACTGTGCCCTGGCAGGCAGGCACTGAAACGCACACGTGTGAAGGAAACTGACTGCTATTATTTAACACAGTCAAAAAAGTGTTTTTTTTTTTTTAAATCTACACTACTGTTACACCAGATATGAGTTGCACTGGGGTGACACTGTGCCCTGGCAGGCAGGCACTTAAACGCACATGTGTGAAGGAAACTGACTGCTATTATTTAACACAGTCAAAAAAGTGTTGTTTTTTTTTTTAAATCTACACTACTGTTACACCAGATATGAGTTGCACTGGGGTGACACTGTGCCCTGGCAGGCACTGAAACGCACACGTGTGAAGGAAACTGACTGCTATTATTTAACACAGTCAAAAAAGTGTTGATTTTTAAATCTACACTACTGTTACACCACATGTGAGTTGCACTGGGGTGACACTGTGCCCTGGCAGGCAGGCACTGAAACGCACACGTGTGAAGGAAACTGACTGCTATTATTTAACACAGTCAAAAAAGTGTTGTTTTTTTTAAATCTACACTACTGTTACACCAGATATGAGTGGTGGCACTGGACAAGTGGGCACAGTATATGCTGTGAGTCTGACACACACGCTGGCAGGCAGGCAACTGCAATTAGATTACACAGGGAAAAAAAAGCAGCCCTAAAGAGGGCTTTTTGGGGTGCTGTCCTTACAGCAGAGATCAGATGAGTCCTTCAGGACTGTAGTGGACACTGAATACACTAGCCTAGCTATCGATTTCCCTATTAAATCAGCAGCAGCTACACTGTTCCTCCTCTCACTAACAATGCAGCTTCCGAATGAATCTAAAATGGATGCTGTCCAGGAAGTAGGAGGGTCTTGGAGGGAGGGTCTGCTGCTGATTGGCTGGAATGTGCCTGCTGACTGTGAGGTACAGGGTCAAAGTTTACTCAATGATGACGAATAGGGGGCGGATCGAACATCGCATATGTTCGCCTGCCGCAGCGAACGCAAACGTGCTATGTTCGCCGGGAACTATTCGCCGGCGAACAATTTGCGACATCACTATTTGTCAATAAAGCTATATGTAAACAGTGCTGGCAATATACTATGAAACTGATTGTTACTGTGTCCTTGAAAATAGCTCGTTGGCCCATTGGAAACATTCTTATAATTATAAAACATACAGAAAGAGAAACATTTAAGCAGGTACAAACAGCTCAGTAGCTTGTTACATAGAAACATAGAAACATAGATATTGACGGCAGATAAGAGCCATAGGCCCAGCAAGTCTGCCCGACCTTACCTAACAGTATAAACTTATCTAGTTCGTAGGATAGCCTTATGCTTGTCCCATGCATTTTTAAAGTCCCCCACAGTGTTTGTTGCTACTACCTCTTGAGGAAGTTTATTCCATAAATCAATCACTCTTTCTGTAAAGAAGTGCTTCCTCAAATTACTCCTGAATCTACTACCCTTTAGCTTCAGCTCATGACCCCTTGTTCTTGAATTTTCAATTTTATGTAAAATACCCACAGCCTCAGTTTTACTAAACCCTTTAATGTACTTGAAAGTTGCTATCATATCCCCTCTTTCCCTTCTCTCCTCTAAGCTATACATATTTAGGTCATTGAGCCTATCCTGGTAAGTTTTATTTTTTAGACCATGTACCATTTTGGTAGCCCTCCTTTGCACAGATTCAAGTTTGTTAATATCCTTCTGAAGATATGGCCTCCAGAACTGCACACAATACTCAAGATGAGGCCTAACTAATGATCTATAAAGTGGCATAAGAACCTTACTATTTCTGCTGCAAATACCTCTACCAATACATCCAAGCATTCTGCTAGCCTTACTCGCTGCATTACTACATTGTTTACTAAGTTTTAAATCATCTGAAATAATAATTCCCAAGTCCTGTTCCTCGTCTGTAACAGTCAGTAAAGTGTCTTTAAGTCTGTAATTAACATTTGGATTTTTCTTCCCTAAATGCATTATTTTACACTTTGCTGTGTTAAACTTTAGATCCCAGTCGTTTTTCCAATCCTCAAATTGTTGTATATCACTTCTCATTTTGTCTACCCCCCCTGGAACATCCACTCTGTTGCAAATTTTTGTATCATCTGCAAAGAGACATACTTTCCCCTGTAGCCCTTTGCTGATATCGCAGATAAATATGTTAAACAAAACAGGCCCCAGAACTGACCCCTGAGGAACACCACTAGTAACAGCCCCCTCTGCTGAATGAACTCCATTTACTAAGACACTTTGTTTTCTGTCCTTAAGCCAGCATTCCACCCAGTTCACAATTTTTGAATCTAGACCAAGGAGATATAGTTTGTGAATAAGTTTATTGTGTGGGACGGTGTCAAATGCTTTGCTGAAATCTAGATATGCTACATCAACTGCTCCTCCCTTGTCTAATACTTTTGTTACATAATCAAAGAAGTCAATTAGATTAGTCTGACATGATCTCCCTGAAGTAAAACCATGCTGATTTTGGTCCTCTAAATTGTTTGTCTTTATGTAAGTCATAATTCTTTCTTTTAAGAGGCTTTCCATTAATTTCCCTACTACTGAAGTTAAACTAACTGGCCTGTAGTTGCCAGATTCTTCTCTACTGCCCTTTTTATGAAGAGGTATTACATTTGCTATTCTCCAATCATCTGGGACAGCTCCTGTTAATAGTGAATGATTAAACAGATCAGTTAATGGGACAGTTAGCACTGATCGAAGTTCTTTTAAAACCCTTGGATGAATATTATCAGGACCCACTGCCTTTGTAACATTTATTTTTGATAATGCTAACAAAACCTCATCCTCTGTAAAAAGATTACTGTTAAGCTTGTTTCTATTTTTCGTAGCATCCCTTAATGTAGACATTGTATCTTCACAATCTTTAGTGAAAACAGAACAGAAGTAATCATTGAGACAGTCTGCAATCTGCTTATCTCCTTCTATTATTCTACCATCAACTGATTTCAATTTTACTATTCCTACCTTATTTTTTCTTCTTTCACTGATATATCTAAAGAATGTTTTGTCCCCATGTTTTACTGACTGTGCTATCTTCTCTTCTGCATGAGCTTTAACCTTCCTAATTAACTGCTTAGTCTTTTTTTGTTGGAGTCTCCATATTTTCATATCATCATCTGCTTGTGTGTGTCTGTAATTTTTATAAGCTATCTTTTTTGTCTTTACAGCATGTGCTACTTCTTTGGAAAACCAAATTGGTTTCCGCTTTCTTTTACTTTTACAGACATGTCTAATACAGTGTGCGGTTGCATCTAAAATGGCACCTTTCACAAATTCCCACTGTTCTTGAACCCCTGTAATAAGAGTTTTCCCCTTTAAATAGTTTTTTAGGTATTCTCCCATTAATGAAGGGTATTTAAAGAGATCTGTTTAGCTCTCTGTTCTTTGGCAAGTTACCACCTGGAAGCAGTGATAATTATAAAATGCTGCGTCACAAAAAAATGACATTCTCTAGCAAATAAGGGCATGTCATTTTTGCATCAGAATGTCCCTTTAAGTAATTAAAGGGATAGAAAGGTCAAAACTGAAATATGCAAGGGTTCAGTTCAATTTTAAATAGAAGCATTTTAGCAATATACTTCCATTAGTCGAAATGCTTCTAGTAAAAGTAATTACTGTTTTAAGCTGCATACACGCATATGCTGTGAGGGGTTGTGCACCATACTCTTCTTATACCATGCCTGCTTAAAGAGCCAGTAGTTGCCTGTATGACACAAATTAAGTCTTCACTGATGTAATACACACCACTGGCAACTATCTGAGCATGAATACTAATGCACGTGCCCTCCCAGCATATGTCCATATGCCACTGAAAAACAGTAATACTTTTTACTCAAATCTTGCTATTGTTTATTTAAAAAATTCTTCTATTCCAAACTGAAATGTACCCATGCAGAATTAAGATTTGATCCCTTTACGTGGAATAGACAGTGCAGCAAGTTTAGAGTAAATTAACTGTTCCTAATTAAACAGCCTGTGGGTCAATTTAATTCAGCAAAATGTATGTATATTCAGTAACACATTTGCTGTGAGTATTTCCAGCTCACAGTGCTCATTTATTAAGGACACTAACATAGGTCTGCATAGTGTGAATTCCTTGGCTGCTGGCAATGCGTTTCAGCCCTCTCTAGCAGCAAAGGGTTAGTATTTCACAGTCCGGCCCAAAGGAAACTGCTACAGTGAGTGTATTGACAGTTCAGTGCTTAACAAACTCTCAGTGACAGATTCTCAACTGCACTTCAGTTAACCCTCATATAACCACATAATTAATCGGATACAGTATTTCACTAGTTGCACTGGTCAAGTATTAAACATCCATTTTTGGTGGGGGTTTTAGCAGTCTCATGTAAATGTTCTTTTGTTTCTTAAAAATGCATCAATTTTCACAAATGAAATAAAATTGTATTTTTAATGCATGTTATTCAATTCCAATTCAGATGTTAAAGTCGATTATATTCTCTCTAATATAAAGTGACCATAAGTACTGGTTTTACCAGTACAGTACTGTTTTTTTTTTGGACATTAGTCTGGTTCGTCTTGATATGTAACCAGCACAGTTTAGGACTACAAAATAAAAAATTATTAGTTTATCAAAAGATTGAGTACATCAATCCTTGATAAACCAGCCTTCAATTAATTTATCCTAGTTTTATTTTTATTTTACACAACCGGTTCTCGTCGTTGGATCTCGGCAATACTCGGCATTCAGCACACGCACTCTCACTATATTGTGTTGACTCTTCAATAATACTCCAGTGCATTACATACAGCCCGAACGTTGGAACTCGATGATGACGTCATCACACAGAGCCCACCAAAATCGGCCAATTCTCTGTTTGCTTCGGACTATAAAAGGCCCTCCAAAGCACAGGACTTTGGACCAGGACCCCCCTCGATCCTGGATCGGTGACTTCGCCCCCTCAGACTAAGACTGACATCCGATGAAGTTTGTAATAATTGTTTATTTTTTTGGACACCCATGGTGCCAAAACAATGAAAGTGCGTCTACGATGATGAGTTAAAATCAAAATATACATTAATCAAAGCAAGTACTAATAATGACAAAAGTGAGGTGGAATGTGTAAAATGCAGAAGTGTATTTTCTATTGCAAACAGTGGAAAAACTGACATTGAAAACCACATACAGTCAAACATAAATGGGCCGTGTCTGGGATACAGTGCCACACGATGGTTGGCGTTACAACCCGCGATTGAGCGTGTCCTACAAATATATCCTGCCTTAAAATCATATTTTGCCTCAAACAAGAAGAGCCCCACAATTATCACAAATTATTTTGATAATTCAGAGACAGAGTCTTGAAGTAGCTTAAGGAAGAAGGCTTATTAAAACATGCTATTTCCAAAGAAAAAGTGGTAGAATTGTATGACACGTATTCAATATCTAGAGGAATGGGAAGGACCTATTAAGCATAAAAAAATTGAATTTGGTTTTGTTAAACACTAAACTAACCAATGACAACATTCAAGTTTGCAGTGATTACATTCTTCAGTATGTTTCTGAAATCAATTTAGTAGAAGATGAACTGTTTGATGAAACCTGCTTTGTCCTGCTCTACACCAGAGATGAAAAAATTACTCACTGGAGACAAAATTCTGTACCAGTATCGAACAGATGGATGGAAATTTTCAAAGCTTTCAATGAAAATTATGTTTCCTACAAAAATATTGGCAATATGATAGAATATTGTCTCTGTTTTACCATGAACCAATGCACCTGGCAAACGTCTTTTTTCTTTGATGTGGTCCAGTGATAAAACTCAATTACATGTTGAAACTTTGAAATGTTTGCTAATTACTAAATATAATTTTAACCAAACTTGCATGGAATTTTATAAAAACATCCAGGAAAACAAATTATTGTTAAAATCAATCCACTCTTCACAAAAATATAAGAAGAAAAATTAGGAATGTAGATTAAAGGGATAGTAAAGTCCAAATTGAACTTTCATGAGTCCGATAGGGCATGTCATTTTAACCAACTTTCAAATGTACTTTTATCATCAAATTTGCTTTGCTCTCGTGTTATTCTTAGTTGAAAGCTAACCCTAGGAAGGTTCATATGCTAATTTCTAAGCCCTTGAAAGCCGCCTCTGCATTTTACAGTTTTTCACATGTGTTTCATATAAATAACATTGTGGAGTATATAATAGGAGTGGAGAGACATACTAGATGAGTGGTTGATTGTAGAGGACAGGTCGGGGAGTATTTGGAGATAAGAAAGGAAATATAATAGGTTAGGGTTAATAATTTTAATAGTATTCTAGTGTGTATGGGGAGCCAGTGTAGAGAATGCAGAGCAGAGAAGTTGAAGTAGATCAGCAACTTGATGGATGAGTCTAGCTCTAGCATTCATGATAGATTGGAGAGGAGGTGTTTGGGATATATGTGTAGTGAATCTGAGTTTAGAGTCAAGTATGACACCAAAACAGCGGACCTGGGATAAGGTGTTGAGAATAAAGTTTCCAATTGTAAGAGAAATGTCAGGTGTTGGATGTTTTGGAGGGGAGGGATAAAAAGCAGCTCAGTTTTAGACAGATTGAGTTGGAGGTAGTGCGAGGACATCCAAGAGGAAATTGCAGAAAGACAGTTGGTAAACTGGTTGAGAAAAAAGAAGTGATATCAGGACAGGAAAAATAGATTTGGGTATCATTAGCGTTTAACTGGTACTGGAACCCAAAGAAGGATATAAGTTTTCCAAGGGAAGATATATATATAGAAAAAAAGCAAAGGACCCAATACAGTAATGTGTTGTTTTTTAGTGCAGAATTATACTGTGAGGCCACAAGGTCTAGACAAGAGATGGATGAAATGTTGGAGAGTAGAAGTTTCAGTTAAGCAGAAAAGTCTGTGAGATCCAATACATTTAAATTACTGTAAGGTAGAACTTTTTGGGGAGGATGCTGCAGTTAGAGCAAATGAGAAAGATAGTACATGGTGGTCAGAGAGAGGAAATGGGTAATTAAATAATTTGGAAATGGCACATATATTGGTAAAGACAAGGTAAATTGAGCCTTTACAGTGGGTTGGGAATGTTGTCCATTGGGATAGGCCAAAGGAGGTGGTAAAAAGTTTAGAGGCAGCAGTCATTTAAGGATTGCCTATGGGTATGTTGCAGTCACCTAATATGAGAGAAGGTAGAGAGGAAGTGTGGGAGTCAGGCTTCAAAGTGGTATAAAACATTTGTGATGCTGGACAAGGAGGCCAATAGATAACAACAACGCAGAGAGCTACAGGGGAGAAGAGGCAGATAGCATGAACTTCAAAAGATGAGAAAGATAGGGGGGTGAAGGAATGCAGTTGAAGGTTCATTGGGGAGACAGAAGAACTACAGCAGTTGTGTTAAAGAAAGAGAGACAACTTTCTTTTAGGGCTAACAGGCTAAGTGATAGTGGAAGTAATAGGTCTTGAGTAGAAGTGAGCTTGTTGTAGACTGCATTCCAAACGGCACAAGATAAATGTTGGATATAAACAAAAGTGCAATTAATGAGGTGGAGAGGGTTATGTGGACAAAATTTTGGATGTGTCAGTCATGGTAGGGAGCAGAAAGAGCAGAGGGTGGACCTAGGTTAGGAGAGACATTCCCAGCTGCAATGAGAAGAAAGATGGTAAGAGAAAGAAGATAAGACTGTCTTATGTTAGTATCTAACCTTAGTATCAGTGGAGCATAGTTGTCTAAGTGATGTGAGACAGGAATAGAGTTCATGTGTGTTGTAGAGGGGAGAAGATAGAAGAGAAGGAGAGATACGAATAGTCTGGGTGTTGTTTGTGAAAGGAGAAGCTGTAACTTTAAGGAGAAGTGGGGATAAGGGTGGGGAGATAAGGTAAAGACAAACAGGAGAGAATGTAGCATGTTCAACTAAAATGGGAAATTTAAGGAGATTATAAATATGAAAGTACCTGGTTAATTAAAGTACACTCCTTTGTCCCACTCCTTGTATAAATTAAATACACTTATAAACTACACACCTAAAGAACTTCACACATGCTGCCAATTACAAATGTCCTATCAAGCTAAGCTCTGACAATCTAGGAGTATACAAAATATGAGTAATAGCAGTCACATGGTCATAATTAACAGAAATCATATTTTAGTGCAAAAAAAAAACACACGGCCTAAGTAAACAATGGAGACGGCACCTTCTTTTCACAAGTAGAAAACAGACACCTGGAAAGTTTTAACTACATAAGGCAATAAAATAACAAAGGATTACGATTTAAGAGAGAGCAAAAGCAGTTACACTGGGTGAAGCAGAGATAGACACAGGTGCAGGCTGTATTGTCTTGTGATCAGTACATAGCTGGGGAGATAGGGGACATAGGAAACAGAGTTCTTATAGAGCATCTGTCTGATGAATATATTCTAATAGCTGTACTGTATACATTATTATCTATATATTCTCCTTGCATAAAACACTAAAATATTACATTCGCTAAAGGGGAGACTATAATTATTAAAGATGTACTGTTGAACAAAGTCAAGTCCAAGTGAGGGAATGAACAGCTCAATGTCTGGACAGAAGCTTCTGTGATCACTTTCATAAAAATAAGATCTGCCGAAATAATAACAAACTTGTATATGCAAAATCTACCAGACATAAAATAGTCTCTAGATTGTCCAAAAATAGGCTTATTGTAGAAATATTACACAGAGTTTAAGTAATGTTCCATCAATAAAAGTCTAATAATAAATGTAAATCTCCTCCCCACACAAGTTTCCAAACTCTGAGAACTGTCTCTCCATGATATATGCTTACCATGTGTAACAGAGATGATTCAATGAAACAATCTGTAGAGGAGATGTTTAAACTGAAGGTATTACTAAACGTATACCTTATAGCCTAGTTGTGAGGAGCAGTTTCACCACAAACCTGTAATGTTAAATAAGACATATAAACCAAACCTAAAAACAATAAGCTCTCTCCACTTCAATTAAAAAACCATATTGTCAGCCCTTAGAGTCATCATACAGAGTTCTAGAGAATTGATACAAATCCCCACAAACACATTTTTAACAAAGGAGGAATGTAAAGAGTACCCTAAGGTGCCGTTTACCCCACTTTATTTTTACAGAAAGATCTATAAAGCTGTCTCCACTAGTAACAGGACTTTACCACCTCTACAGAGAAGGACCTGGAGTTGATAACAGAAACTTCTAGCAAGATTCACCATTGCACTATTTCACTCAATCTTACTTCCTTTTTCCACACTTGCAAAACCCAACACTTGATACAGGTATGCCATGCCATGGCTCATGTTCTTGCGGTGACTCGGGCACCTGTAACAATGAGGGCTTTGTTTCAACTTTACTGCCAGCTGAAGGGATGTTTTAGATTCCCAGTCATTTGTAAGATACCAGCCTGACTTCTGGCACCTTTAGGTCACCTAACTGTACCTTCCCGATCTCTTGTACTCCCTGGTTAGCTAGAAATATTTAAAGGGCAATTGTCTCTTGACCAGAGGGCACTGTTTCTGCTCACTCATATACAGTGTTTCCTGATTGTCTGCCTAAGTAGGTTTGTGCCAAAAACTAGTTCTGGGCTAAGTCTTCCCTCAAATCACCCTATATCTCATCAAATGCTGTTGTGAGCTACTCCATACTGTTAGACAGATCCACTATTCAGAGAACAATCCAAACTAAGATGAAACAGTGATAACACACTGCTAACCCCACACAACAAAGGGGTATTGCGGCCTATTCCCTCCAGGAATGCTGCTGGTCACAACATTACAAATCAATAGGTATGTTTCTGAGGATATTTATATTGCTCTATTCAACTAGGCTAGCAGAGTCAGTCTATGCAGGTTTCAAAGCTGTATAAGTCCATGGGACATTGATAGAAATCTGTTTTGATGACAGATAAGAGCCATATGCCAAGTAAGTCTGCCTGATATTTCCTAAGGGCAAGATTACAAGTTGCGCTTTATGACTTTTTTGCGCACTATTTGGTCTTTTCACAATCAATTTTCATTGCGCAGCTACTATAAGTTTTGAAAAATTGTGATTGCGCTAACACATTCGCCTTCTACGCAGCAATCCTTTCCGCACTTGAAGAGCAGTTTTGTGCAACATGAAAGTTTCACGAAACACTTCCAAAATACAAGGTACAGTTACATTCATATTAACACTGTTTAATAACAATTATTTGAAAAAAATATTGCACACAAAAGTTATAAGGGTTAAAAGATAGGAGATCTCGGTGTTAGGGAAAAAAAAGCTGACGCAGGGATTTTACATTGACATACATACACATACATAGAGAAACATGCATTTATATTTATAGACATATGTTTAACAATGGAGATAATTAAAAGATTTTATATTACACATTAAACAATATCTCAGAGGGATTTTTAAAGAGATATTCGCATATACATCTCAAGATATCTAAACATAATTGTATACTGTATATAAATAGATATATCTGTTCAGAAATCATTACATATATAGAGAAATATTTATTTATAAATATATAGAACATATTCCGTTACAAAAACATTTTCGCAATATGAAATAATCGCATTTTCATGTACATTTTTCGAGGAGAATATGTCAAGGCCTTTATACAACATATTAGGGATTTTGTGTATTTTTTTTATATTTGTCTTCTACATTGACTTCTCTTTTTTTTTTTTTTTTTTTTTTAAACTTTTATTTTATAGTAAAGAAAATATATTACAATAATCAAATATAAAAAAATGCATCACAATGAATAAATTATTCCATATAAAATTTGAA
This sequence comes from Bombina bombina, assembly GCF_027579735.1. Classification (NCBI taxonomy): domain Eukaryota; kingdom Metazoa; phylum Chordata; class Amphibia; order Anura; family Bombinatoridae; genus Bombina; species Bombina bombina. The sequence continues at coordinate 1,409,303,607 of NC_069500.1, forward strand.
CAGTAACAATCCGTGTCAAGGTAAGGGTCAGAAATCCCCCTTACATTAGTGAATTACATAATAAAGATAATACAGAAATTAGACAATCAACCAGGATTTATCATATGTGTATCAAAGTCTAGAAAACATACTAAACTTGTGACATATTTGTGGTCATTTTTCATCTTTACTTCTTTTAACAGTTAATATCTCTCCCAGACATACACACATCACACAAAACGAAAAAAGAAAAAAAAAAAAAAAAAAAAAAAAAAATATCCAACTCTCTCATCTCCCCGCCCCGCCTAATCACCTCACCCAGCATCTGTCGCCCATTCTCCAGGGAAGTGGCCAGCTAGAATGTTTACCATAACATACTCTGTGTCTCTAAGAGGTTTAATCAGCTTTTTCTGAAGTGCAAGAGGAAAAGATCTCACAAGTGTTTCCCATTTTTTGAAGAATGTAGGCAGATATTTATCTTGTGGATAGGGAATGTTGAACTGCTCAGTTGTGAAATGATTAATCATAGCACTTTTAAATTGTGTCATTGTGGGTGCGGAAGGGGCTTTCCACTGTTTAAAGATAAGATTACGAGCCGTTAGGATTATAGTGTTTATCAGATTGTAATTCTTGGTTATTCCCTGAAATTTCACCAGAAAGAAAACATCTATTGGAGATAATTTATGATACAATTTCAGAGTTACCGTCATCCAGTAGGATATTTTCTTCCAATATTGGTGGATTTTAGGGCAACTCCACAGACAGTGGAATAGATCTGCACTTAAAGAGGAACATCTAGGACAAAGGACTCTTGATTTATACCATTTGGAGAGAGCAGCAGGAGTAAGATATCTTTTAAGGCCAATTTTTATCTGTGACTCTCTCCAAGAGGTCGGTACCCAGCTTTGTTGGATTATTTGGAAACTCCCAGTAATGGTCTGTTCGTCTATATCTGGGAAATATGTGCCCCACATTGCCACCATCTCAGTTACCTGTGTCTTTGACGTTTTCTGATTTATGAGAAGATATAGTGGGGAAATTATATAGATTCCTGCTGCATACAGGGAGATCTTGGCCTGTAGCTCACCCCGGGACCAATTATTCCCGTATTTTGAGCATAGATCCTGAAGATAGTGTCTAGCTTGGAGATAGGCATAGAATTCGCGTGAATGTAGGTCATATTGTATTGCAATATCTTCGAACAGTCGCGGATATCCGTCTGTGTCTAGTAGTTGACACATATTTTGAAGACCCTTTAACGCCCAAGCTTTGAATATCTGATTGGTAAGGCCAGGCCCAAACTCGGGATTGCCACATATAGTTAAATATTGTGATATGTGGGGGGAGCAATCGTTTTCCACACAGAGCCTCTGCCAGGCCACAATGACGTTCTTAAAGGTGGTCATATAAAATATATTAGAGGGCAGGGAAGTGAGGGGACAGTGTAAGAGTGCCTTCAAGCTGAACGGGGCCACAATTTGATTTTCCCAGATAACCGAGGAAATTTGGTCTTTCCCAGTTAGCCAGTCTAAAGCAAATCTGGCTAAAATGACCAGATTATATGATTGAATATTAGGGAGAGCAAGGCCTGCTGAAAGCTTAGAATTCATAAGTCTATGGGGCGCAATGCGTGGTCTCTTACCATTCCATAAGAATTGGGAACATGCCCTATTATACATGTTAATATCTTTTTTATGTAGAAAGCACGGGATATTCTGCAGAATATAAAAAAGTTTTGGAAAGAGGACTGATTTAATTAAAGTCACGCGCGCCGTTAATGATATGGGCAATGAAGTCCAGCTTCCTTCTGCAATAGTCTAGACTTGGCCTATAATTTATCTTGTACCACTCTTCTGGATTTCTAGATAGACAAAGGCCGAGATAAGTAATCTGGGAGACCTCAAGGAAGGGATGATTACAATAATAAGGAGGATTTCTATATAGCCACATTAATTCTGATTTTGAGATGTTTATCTTAAATCCAGAGATCTCCCCAAATTCTTGGATAATCGTTTGAAAGATGGGTATAGTGACCTTAAGATTGGAAAGAAATATTAGAAGATCATCCGCATATAGGAGCAACACTAGCTTTTCATCTGCCATGAGGATCCCGTCCAGTTCTTGTCTTAATCGAATGGCAAGGGGTTCTATACTCAGGTTGAATAGAAAAGGTGAAAGAGGACATCCTTGTCTAGTCCCTCTGGATAGCTCAAAGCGTTGGGTAGATGTATTATTTATGATGACCGCCGAGGAAGGGGTACTATAGATTAATTGAATATAATTAATAAAATATTCAGGAACTCCGAACCGATCTAGCGCGGAGAACAAATGGTCCCAGTCAACATGATCGAACGCTTTCTCCGCGTCGATCGTTAAGATAGCCTTATCTTCCGTTTCCAATACCCGTAAAGACTTATATTTAATCCAGAAGGATTCGATCAGGATTAATAATTTCCTTGTATTTCTTACGGGGTTCCGGCCCGACATGAAACCCGATTGGTTCTCATGGATTAAATCACCCATGTATGGTTTCAATCGGGAGGCTATTATAGATGCGAGCAGCTTATAGTCGATGTTGAGGACTGAGATCGGTCTATAGGAGCTAGGTAATTCCGGGTCTTTACCCTTTTTTAGGATTAATGAGATATTCGCAGTTGTAAAAGAGGGAGAACAATTGGTGTTCTCTGAAAAATAAAAATTAAATAGCTTATTCAATATTGGGGTCACCTGTGTCTGTAAAATCCTATAGTACTCAATGGGGAGGGCATCAGGTCCAGCCGCTTTATTAGTTTTCGCATTCTTAATTGCCATTGTGATTTCCTCCTCAGTAATAGAGGCGTTAATCGCGTCTCTGGCCTCAGAAGATAACCTTGGGATCTTAATCTTTTCCCAAAATACCAATCTCTTATCGGGGTTAGTAGAATCTCTTTTGTATAAATCTTGAAAAAAGTCAAAGAATACTTTTTCAATGTCAGTATGTTTGGTATATCTCATATCTCCCTGTTTAATAGCAGATATTGGATGTCTGGGAGAAGATTTAGTAGTCCTGGCCAGGAATTTCGCCGATCTACCCGTAAAGCCTCCGTATATTGCTCTCATTCTCATTTCTTCCTGAACGCTACTTTGTTTAATATGCGTGTCACGGAGCGTTTTTGCAGTCACATATGCATCCCAACAAACTTTAGTGTGGTTTATAATATAAGCCCTATATGCATTCTTAACCCGATTAGCAAGTTGTCTAGTTGTTAGGCTCCAATTTTTTTTCAAATGTAGGGAGTAAGATTTAATTTCCCCTCGTAAAACGGCCTTAGAAGCCTCCCAGAACACTTCGATCTTATCTATATAACTGTAATTATTATTATAGTATTCATCCCATTTTAAACGTAATTGGTTCTGAAACTTGATATTGTTGCTCAAGTACTTAGGAAAATATATATGATTCTTACCTCGATATCCACAGTTCATATCACATCTCAACCCGATCACGGCGTGATCGGAAATGACGATATCTCCAATACTGGACACCCAGTTCCAGTTAAGCAGGGATTCAGAAATTAAAAAATAATCGATCCTCGAAAAGGACTGTTGGACTTGAGATACACAGGAATAGTCTCGAGCATCCGGGTTCTGGACCCGCCATATGTCCACCAGTCCCAGCTGACTACAGAATTTCTGAAAGGTCCGGGATTTCCGATCCCTATTTTTTAAGGCCTTTTTATTTGAGCTATCTAGCAGAGGGTCTGCCATTAAATTTAGGTCTCCCCCGATAATTAGATTTGACCCAATATAGTTATGTAGTTTAACTGAGAGTGCAGACCAAAATTTGCGATCGATTTGATTGGGACCGTATATATTGCACAATATGTATTTTATATGTTTAATTTCCAATTCCACGATTAAGAATCTGCCCTCAGGATCGGCCACAGTGTTAATTACCTGATATTCCAACTTCCGATTCACTAAAATGGCCACCCCCCTCTTCCTAGATGTAAAAGGAGCCGCCAGAACTTCCCCCACCCATTTAGATTTCAATTTAGGGATTTCAAGAGCATTGAGATGAAGCTCCTGTAGGAAAACTATATCAGGGTTAAATTTACCCAGGTGTTTTATTATAGTTTTCCTTTTAATTGGGGAGTTAATACCACCAATATTCCAAGATAGTAGGTTGAGCTTACTAATCAGAGAAATTATTTGTCTCTAAGTCCATAGATACATACCCAAATAAACTCATTATATATACAATCTCGGCAGTCGGGAGGTGAGCCCGAAGGAGAGGGTGGCAGACCCTTGGGAGTGGAAAGAGGAAAGGGGACCGGAGAGACGGTGAGAGAGAAGGGAAGAGAAAAAAAAAAAAAAAAAAAAAACACCCGCCCCATTTATACTATTTCTAGAAGCAAAAGCAAACAAACACACACCCCATTTATACCATTTCTGTCTCAGATTCCAATACCCTTCAGAAAGTATAAAAAAACCATATTGACTCTCATTTCTCCTAACTAGCGCCTCTATAATACCTAAACAGCAATACACAGGCTTTAGGATCATGGAACCCCTGTCTAAAAGTAGATAATACATACTAGGGTACCCCTGATTCTCTACAGAAAGCTTCAGCTTCCATAACATTGTTCAGAGTGTATGTAGTGCCGTCTTTCAGTACCACTAATTTTGCAGGATACAGGAGCTTGATATTATACTTTTCCCTCTGGAGTCTACCATAAAAGAAAGACATATCCCTTCTCTTTGCCATGGTTTCAGAAGAAAAGTCCTGAAACATCAACAGCTTATGTTGGCCTAAAGTGAACGGGTTACATTTCCTGTAATGTCGAAGATACAGCATTTTATCCTGAAAGTTTACAAATTTAAAGATCACAGGTCTAGGTCTCTGGGTCTCACTATGCTCACGACGCTGACCTATCCTATGAACTCTTTCAATCTGGAAGGGAATAGCAGGAGCTGGAATCTGCAGGGCCTGAGGTAATGTAGAGGAGACAAAGGTCATTAAATCCTGAAACTCAGGGGTTTCAGGGAGCCCAATCACTTTTAAGTTATTACGCCTTGAGCGATCCTCAAGGTCCTCGATCTTAGCTTGTAGAGATGTAATAGTTTTACCATAAGTATCTATAGATGGATCTAATACATTAAACCTGTCTTCCAGATCTGAGATTCTATTCTCAATTTCATCCATTCTGGATGAGAATTGCCTAACTTCAGTGGTGAGGTTAGATATCTCATTTCTGATCTCCTTTTTGATCAAATCAAATTGGGGCATCAAAATTTTAGCTACTTCGGCTGCAAATTCTGCCATGTTATTAGAAGGGGGGTTAAAAGGCCCCTTATCTTGAGGGGACACTATGCTAGAATCCAGATTCCTGCTACTCCCTTTTTTTTCTTTTGACTTAGGAGGCATATTGGAAGGAGAGCCCCTTTGATGCAAGTATCTGTCCATAGACCAAGCGTATTTCTTGATAGACTACAGTCTGTCAAGGAAAAAAAAAAAAAAAAAAAAAATGCAATAAGTGCAGGGCCTTACTAATTACTTTAATAGTCTCTGACCATGTGTTTCTATTGGATGTGGGAGTATAAAATATATAAGTATTACTCGTCTAAAAGCACAGGAAGGTATTCCCTGTGGTATCTGTATATCAGCAATTCATGCTTGTGTTGCTCTAGCAAGACTATCTCCAAGTGTTATCTATCGTGCAAGTGAATCTATAATTAGAGTTAATTTAATTAGTATTAGGGCTGAGAGAAAAGAAAAGAGAGAAAAAAAAAAATTAAGTGGTAGTATTTCCTAGTTGCTTCTACCTCTATTATATATAATAGATCCGCATCAAAGCCAGCTCCATAGAGGCAAAGAACCTAGGACAAATGTCTCTTAAAGTGCTTGTGCTTCTGTTGTATTATTTTAACTCACAAAAGGATATAACAGAATGTGCTCCAAAGTAATAAAGTGCTTGTACTCCTATTCCAAGTGACTGTTATAATTTAAGTGTATCCCCTGATTCTTGACTTTATATAAAATGTAACCCTTTCTTGTCAAAATTCCCTAGTCCTAAACCATGTCTAACGTATAATCCTGTATAATTAAGAGCATTGTAACAATGAGCTTTTCGGGAAATATGTTAGTATAATTCTTGCTTATTATAAATTCGCTAATAAACACCATATATGTCCAAACAGAGCTCCATGGCCTAAATTCACATTGACCCTAGGAAAACTACAGAAGGGTTCATAGAGGGAGTTTCGTGTAAAACAATTAATAATATGTGACTAAAAAGGTTAATGCAATCAAAGTGAAACACAGCAGTGTTAAATACAACCCAGCAAAAAAAAAAAAAAAATGTTGTTTTAAACTTAGCAAAACAGGCAAAATAAGATAACAGTGTATACCAGGTTAGATATAGCATATAAACATCATCATTAGTAGGCTCTGAAGGTGCATAATACAAAGTAGTAACTTATATGAAAGCAACCTGCTGGGGTGTAGCACATGGGACTTATCAATGATGGAGTCCTTAGATATATATTGTTCCCAACAGTCTCAACATACAAAAGTACAGGACCCTTCCAACATAAACCAGCTTAGAGAAAAACTTATGTACGTGCAGATTGCTAGGAAGCCAGCATGTAGCAATAGGTAGGGCTAAGATTCTAGCGCAAACGGCCACTTTAATAAACTGGTCAGATCAGCTGGCAGTAAAACTTCTTCACCGCAACCGCGGTAGCCTGTTCTGACAGTAAAAAAGCAGCTGCTTATAGCGATTTTCAGTTTTCTTCTGCACCCAGCAAAGAGCAAACAGACATATACAGATACAGTACCTCGCCACAGGAGTCGTAAGCCTCGGCAGCGCCTCTGCTCACTTACTTTCCCAGGCTGTGAGCAAACTGTTGAGGCGGAGATCTACCGCTTTAATGAACGGGAAGAAAGCCACTCCACAGCGTGGCAGTCCGCCAGCCACCGGAGCCGATGAGTACTGCAATCCGATTGGCCGCCCCAGAAATCTTTCATCCAATCACGTATAGGCTTGTAAGGGGAAGCTTTAGCTATGTGGTAACCAGGTCCGGCGTGCACAGTAATACTTGCGGCTTCTCTCGCTGAAAAAGATGGATACACTTATGTTATTCCCCCTTCCAGAGGGCCCTAGTTTCTTCCAAAGTACCCAGCTGTATTTCCCTCTCATCCAGGGAGAGGGGCACTACCGCTTGTGATACTGGCCCATCCAGGTGGGCTAGGGAACCGCGCCACCTTCAGCGTGCACCGCGTTGTCTTCAAATCCCCCAGGGAACAGAGGAACTGCCGCTTATTTGTATAGAACACCCGACCAGGTAGGCGATGAGTCGAAACTCTGTTCGCTAAGCTCCACAATACAGCTGACTCGTCTGTGGGATAGCGCTGGTGCCGCTTCTGCTGATCACTCCTCCAATATAGGTAAGCCAGGTACCTCTAGTCAGTCATAGTTAGATATCAGGTAAGTAACCGTGGTAGTCTGGCAGCCCTCAATATACTGGACCTTAGCAGATGATAGGTCCCAGGAAACTTTAAGCGCTTTATCCCAGGGCTACTTGTTACAACACCTGTGGGCTTATGTAGAAACGGTGTGCACTAGCCAGCGTGCACCCTTAGGCTAAAGTCCAGACTTCCCATGCAGGATCGAGATCCTAGTACCCAAGCCTATAGACGGCCAAGGGCAAAAACGCATATGTTGGTGGTGGTTTAGGCCTCACATTGAGGCGCGGAGCTTCCAAGACACCTGCAGCTACCTGCATGCCCCGCCTCCAACAGGAAGTCCCAAATTACACTTTTCTATATCTTCTACATTGACTTCTATCGGGAATACGTAAAAGTGCATGCAACTTGACTGTTTGCATTACAAGGCTTAACGTGCGCGCAAAATACGTTATTTTTCAGCTTGTAATAGCTGCACAACCCCAAATGTGAAAAAGCCATAACGTCTCCAGAACTGCACACAATACTCAAGATGAAGCCTATACTCAAGATTCAAAGAAATAGAAACCTCCTATACTGTTATCGTAATTGCTGCCAAACATGGCAGTGTCTGCAAACACTTCCATGCAGAAAGCTTTTTTATTTTATATTGTACTCTGTGTCTAAGTCATGAGCCTAGAAAGTTTAATTTTGACTTTGAGAGCCATTTAATAAAAGAAGTCATTTTTGGAAGTACAACTGGCATTTAATCTAGACTAAATATCCACCTTTTAACAACAATGGGCAAGATTACAAGTGGTGCGCTAACGTTAACAAGCACAATATTATATTCACAGAGGGGAGTCACCTCTTTCATTGGTATGTGCTTAGTTGGGTGCAGAATTTGAGTTGAATTAGAAAGATGTAAATACAGTGAAGTGTTATAGTAATTTAATTGCAGTGGGGGACGCTGGAGGGTTTGAGGTTAAGAAGTTAGTGCACTGGGGAGGTTGGGGCTTAAATATAATTGTGAGTGAGGTATATTTGTTTATGGAATTAATGCAGTTACAAAAAGGGTTTAATACAGTGAATGGGAACACAAATAGCATCGGACCATCTAGTTATACCTACTGTGTGAACATAGTCGTTTTCTAAACTATTTGACATCAGGTTTAGAGTAAAAGGTGGAGGGATTTTAATCTGTGCCTCTATCTAAGCCAAAAATAAATCTTTACTTCCACATGAAAATCTACTTTTCCACTTGATGCTCTATTTGTCACTAGGAGAGTGTGAAAATAGTTATTTTCTAACCTGATTTAGAGCATGTCATATTGAGACACTTCTGTTATCGAAAGTACTCTTTCTCTTAGTATCCTGTTAAAAAGCATCTGTACATATGTTCAGCAGCAATGCACTTCTGGAAGCTGGCTGTTGATTGGTGGCTACACACATGTGTCTGTCATTGGCTCCCAATAGTTATATGCACTTTTAACTATAAAGTAATACTCCCTAACCAAATTAAACCAATATACAATTGAGGCCTCACATTATAAGGAACAGAGTCTATTTTAATAAAAAAAAATGGGTGGCATTACTCCCTAAATATAATGATAGACATACTACCTGCTTTAGAGTTAAAATTCATCTGAGTGTTAAAACTACATTGTGTTTATTTGCCTACTTGATATTATTATGTTTGGAACATTTTACTTATTTTTTTTGCCCTCCTCCGTAAACTTCCGCAGATGGTCAAGGGTACATACACATTTTATATATTCCATTATTATTTAATATTAATGTTTTTTCTCACTTCTTTGAAGCATCTGCTTTACTTTGTAAAATTTTCAAATATGAGAACCTATTAAATGCTAGTCAAATTTGATGCACACTGAGCCTAGGTTGAGAAAACTGTGGTTAATACCTAGATAACAATATCTCTTTTAACTAAAAGTTTTACTCTTGGTTCTTTTTTTCATATTGTTGTTAATAATAAATACGTCTGATCACAATTTTTTTTTTATTTTTTATTATGGAAGTCTATAAAATATCAGAATTGATTACTTTAAGATCACAAAATACACAACATTCATTTTTAATATATGACACATAATAATATGTACATTAAAAACACATTACTAAAACAAAATTGTGTCCACACGGCACCAATTCTTAAGAACAAAAAAAACCACAAGTGCTTCTCTTAATATTAAAAATGACGGCGATATAAACATATTAATATTTGAACAATGTTTACAAATAAAGGGCAATTCATATTTTACTAAATAACAAATATTTAACAGCACAGAAAAAAACTTTATACTAAATATCTATTTCGAAATATAACAAAAATAGTACTTATAATAGTTTATAAAGTCAGACAAAAATAACAAAAGTTCAGCAACTGTTGTGTATAAAATAATATAGTGAATTAGTCCGTATAGGGACTGTACTAGGAATTATGACATTCAAAGTGCTTTCCTGCAACACCTTCGCAGGACCTATATGTTCTTAGTCAAGTTATATGGTAAGGAATGGTTTTTGAAGCATCAGGAATCAAGGTCTGAGCTAGTTTCCTATTACATAAATCTAATATTCAAGACATTGTAGCAAAATATTTGAATATAAATTGCTACCATGCAACAGAATTGTGTTAGCAAAACGAATCATTTACATCTGGAACCAGTGGCAGAAACCAATTGAAAACTGCTGTTTTATAATATAGTGACATTTCAAATGAAAAACGTTAAGACCCTATTATTGGTGTTCTCCTAGAGCCACTGAGATTACCTCCTAGAGCCACTAAGATTACCTTTTTTTGAAATATCAGTTTAATTAATAGCAGTCAATAGATTAGGTTTATCTGTATGTTGAAATGATACGTTTCACTTGAGAATAATCTAATTTAAATGCTCACCATTACTATATATATTAAAATGCCTTAGTATTCATGCTTTATTGACGTGAAATATAATGCATTCTGACAATATACTTTAGCTAACCTAACTTAACTGAGAAATCCCTCTAGTTTTTATCCTGTGCACCTTTATCGCAATGTTAGATAATGTTATATATTGTAAACCAGCTATTGCAAGCACTTCACACATAATATAGACATTTTGCAATTTATTTGTGTTTATGTTATAGGGTATCAAAATCTAAGTTATGATAAATTGGAAACCTATTTCATGATTTTCCAGTTGACCCCAATGAGCTTCGTTACTCATACCTCTAGTTTTGTTCCTCTCTACATGATAACCTAATTCCTTTGTTTATATCTAAGGTTATAGAGCACTGATTTTCTGTGCTTCAGACATATAATGTGAACTGATCTGAAACTGTGAGTCTTTATCCTCTACCTGTTTTACTGAGTAAATAAATAGAATATAAATAATACACAGGATAGCATAGGTTGCACTCCAGTGACCAATAAATTTCCACTTATTAGCTCCCCCATTGGAAGAGTTTTCTTTAGCTTACTAACATTACAATACTGTACAACTGTTTTCCATTCAGGAAAACGCCCACAATTTGAAAGGATCCAGCCTCTGAAAAAGAATTGAGACGTGGAGTGAGCCCTGGTGTATAACCAAGGAATGAGAGGAAGTGTAATGTGTCTGATAATATATAGTGCCCTGTTATTAAACTACTATTTATTGAACATCTGGAATGTTCTTCACTGAACAAGTGCTAGGCAATATACTTGAATAATTTATATTATATACATTGTTTTGCAGATAAGCTTTTAAAAAATATTCTTTTGAATAACTGGGACCTGCTCAACCCTTAAGAAGTCAACTGGAAGTAATGGGGACATTATAAATAGTATGTATAATTTTGTCTTTTGAGGATAAACATATAATTTAAAGCAGGGTTCACAAATGTATTTGAGAATTAGAAACCACCTACAATACTGAATAACTAAATTGTAATGGGTCAAGAGTTTGCTGAAAAACTTACATATTGTGGCCATTTTCTGTGACAATTGTATTGTTTTAGGACAGGCTACAATGGAAATAAAATCTGAATTCATTTCTTGACTACTTATCTAATGGAACACCTTGTATTTAATGTAATAAGGTTTAGATATCAAAGGAAAGTGTCACTGCAGGTACACCGAAAACAGATAACTATTGTATAGAGTCCAGACTCATTCAAGTGTAAAGAAAACTGAATGTAAATGACTACATTTATTTAAAAGATTTTCTTTTTTGAATCATCTGTGAATTTGAAAAGAAGAGAGACCACAAAGATAAGGCACTGGCCTCTGGGTTTAGAGAACGTTAGGTAAAATGCATGTGTTTACTGTACACTGACCGGGCAAATCATATAGTGCTTTCTGTTATGGTAAAAGGAACACACATTCTGTAAAGGATTGTAATTCTGATTTTTAGGCTATTACAGTTTTTCTTGGTGAAATAATTTTGGTTGCCCAGCTTCTCATTAAGTTTTTGCGGAAACTTGATACTAATGTTTACATATGATTATTGACAGCAAATACGTTTTATCCATTTTTTAAGTCAGTGTATATATGTTTGGTAAAAGGGACGTAAATAAAATCTATAAGTGGTGTCCTCCTTGAGCTTCACCTGGGATAAGGTTTTCCTTAATTATAAGGCAACCTTAAATTTCAGTGACATTACTGGGTCCTGCAGTCTAGCACAAAGTTTGATTATTTAAGTGTAAACTGTATTACAACCACATGTATATCTGATGTGGTACAACACTTTCCCTAGAAAACACTTATTGACCCGTTGTGAGCTTAAGTCAAAAACCTTTTTTTTTTAAATAAGAAAATAAGGCAGATCCAGAATCAATGGGAAGAAAACCCTGTTAACCCTTGTGTGTGTGTAACACTATGAAACATCTCTTTTTTATTAAGAGAGAAACAACAAAGTTAAGCTAAATTCCTCCAAACGGTGGAGGCATCACAGGGATCACACAATGTGCAACTAGCCAGCCCTGTAACAGTTCCCATAACAAGTCCTTTCCAACAGCTGTTCTTCACTCTTCTTTATTGCAGCAGGATTGATCATATTTTGGATCTGGATCTATTTAGTATATTTGTGTTAATATATTTAAGTTAGGAATTCCACAGAGATAACATATACATGGTTTGGTGGCTCAATATGTTGAGTTCATATTGTGGATATATCTCTCTTTGCTTTTAACTTTTTAGCTTTCATTTTGACTGTAAGCTTAGTTCTTATGTTGTCTTCTCCTGGATGTAAAACAATAAAACAATAGGTGATGTGTTAAAGTCTACACAGTTGCACCAAGCATAGCTTCTGTCTCCGTCATGATTTCATTTTGGTTGGAATCCAGTCCAAAAAATCTGACTTTTAGTTCATCAGCTGGGTGAACCACAGGAACCGGCATAATTTTGGGAAAAGTCCTGGTAGCCAGCTCAAATCGGCTCATGCTGGCCAACTCAATTGCCAAGGTCTTCAAGAAAAGCTTGGCTAGGTGTTTACCTAAACAGGTCCGTACTCCACCACCAAATGGAAGGTAATGGAATCTTCCATCTTTGTCTTCAGTGCGATCTTTTCCAAATCGGTCTGGATCAAAAACATCAATGTCTTTGAAGACTGGTGCAGTATCATGGGTGTCCCGGATGCTGTATAAAACACTCCATCCTTTAGGAATTTGGAAACCCTATGAAAATGGGAAGAAAATGTTATTATCATGACAACTGCAAGACAGCAACCCAAAATGGATTGGGGGGGGGGGGACAAAATGAGAGATATCTGTTGATCTTACATCTGTTTCCATTTCTAAACTAAGATAACACTTTATTAACACTGAGAACCAAATGCTTTTTATTTTTGTGACATTTACCATTGTGATCTACTTAGGCATGTGCTAAGCATACGACAGTTGGAGATATTGTTTAACACAGGAGCTAAAAAAATTTAGCTGGATCACATTTTTTAACTGATTCCCCGATAGTGATGAAAAATGTACGTGTGCAAAACACATTTTTACATTTGTTTTGAGTAACTTGAGTACATGCTATCACCACTGGCTGACAGGAATATGGGAAATCACACTACATTCTTGTGTTCTACTGGTCAGTACTTAGAGATCTCAAGGTAGATCCCAATACCTGGTCTAGTATTTGTTAATGACATATGTACAAATACATTGGTGATGTTCCAATGACAAGTTCTAAGCAAGTTTTAGTGAACACAGAGATTACTAAACATGCACCTTTATTTTCTGACCATGATTAGTCTCCCAATGAGATGTTATAAATGGTGTAAAACATTAAGTGACCATTTACAGCAAATGATTGCTTTAAATAATTCCTATTTGGAAAATTAAATAATAGTGGAAGACCTGGTCATGCAAAAGTGAGAATAAAGAACAACTATAAGATACATAAAGAGACATTTTCTCTGTCCTGTCTATAAGAGGGTGTTTCAGACAGTTATGGTGCTTCATTTTTTGAAAAATGTATGTTCCTGTATTGTTGGAATTTTCTCTGTCAGCCAATTGGCAAAAGTCCCTGGATTCCGTTAAACACATTTATGCAGCTCCTATAAGTATCATCTTAAATTTAAACCTTATTTACTTAACCTATAGTATGCAAAAATAGAAGAATGTTTGCAATAACCTTACATTAGTAAAAAAAATACTCCTAGTAAAAGTTATAGCTTTCAAACACTACACCTTCTCAGAGTGTCTGCAGTGGATTGTAAGACACAAATGAAGTCTTCCCAGACACAATACACACTACTGCCAGCTCTCTGAGCTTGAATACCGGAGCACAGACCCACACAGCATATGTGCATATGCTGCTTAAATACAGTAATAACTTTTACTAGAAGCATTTTTGCTAATGGAAATATAATGCAAAAATGCTTCTATTTAAAAATGAGATGCACCAAAGCACATTGGAATTTTTTTTTTTTTTTTTTTTTTCTTTTTTTTTTTTTTATATAATTTTTATTGAGGTTCAGAATAAGGCATACATAGAATATAATAAACAAAGCGTCACAATAAAAAAAATAACAGGTAAATTATAGCATAGGTTTGAATAGTGGCACAATGCATAAAAATGCAAAATAACATTGTGAATGCCTAGTACTCTGTATGCTCCCTAAATGGTAACAGAGGCCACTCTCGGACCTCAAACAAAGGTATATAATCATATATATAGGGGGCTAATTCAAATATAAAAGACCACTCTTGGATCTTTAAGTGGGAACCTCTTTTTTTTTGTTTTTAGTATAGTAGCAAAATGCTATAACTGATAACTGGAAACCTGAACATTTTTACTGTATAGTGATTTGAATGTTCTGTGGTAACATGGAAAAGCTATATAGTAGCTAAATGCTATAACTGATAACTGGAAACCTGATAACTTATTTTATAGCATCAAGGGAATATTTTCGGGGAATAGCAGAAGATAAAATAATTAAACAAATAGGTAATTTTAGAATGTTTGATACAAGCTAAATAAAATAGTACTATCATACGCTGTAATATGAATTTTCTGCACTGACCAGCTTAGAGAGAGGGACAATCTCGGGATATTTTATGAGCTATTACATAACTAGAAGGTCTGTTGTGACAAAAACAGTATCCTTAAAATTAATTATATGGACTGCTTCAGCTTAGACTAAGTAGCATTCCAAATGCTTTGGTTGTATGACTATACGCATAGTGCACTGCCCCGGCCGCGGGCCATGCACCACTGCACAAAAGATTTATAGAAACAGTAGGCCTAGCACTTAGAAAGCATATGCCCTGAGGATAGTTCAGGCTGGAAAAATAAATGTACAGCACAGTACCTACTTTTGTAGACTTTCATGTAAAGTTGATCTATGTTAACTGCCATGGAAAAATGCAACTCGCTAAATGATGTTAAGAGACTCACTTTTCCTACTAATCCTATATGGGACTATGAAGAGCAAATACAATTATGAAATAATGTAGGAATGTGCTGCTAATTTGGAATATGTAAGGAGGTCACAATATCAGTAAATACAAGTTATAAGAAGAATATACCCGTGTATGCTAGGGTACAACTACGGGAAGAGGATATAACTAGTTAAGCATTCAAAAGTAAGGTAACCCAAGTTCATAGTACCCCTGGGAACTTCAAACAGTGCCACATACGCATTATAAACATTAAAGAACATTAAGGGTAATAGCGGGGGAGCTAACAAACTGAAAAACTGTGAATACAAAGTTTTGAGGGACAATATAAGTTGGGCACTGTTAAATGTATAGGCATACCACAATTAACGTTAATAAACCCCTAAACATTCAAGAGTAGGGCAAGAGACCTGCAAACGTATGTCAGATAGGATGTTCTCATGGATTGGGTATTAGGGAGTGAGGTGTGGATTATTTGATCTATTATTCATATATTAGTTAGACACTTTTCTAATCTACAGCTATGTCAAAGGCAAGCACAAGATATATAGCACAATTAATACAGGATATAACTTTTACCTTGTGAGACCTAACTATGATCTTTGATTTTGCCCTTTTAAATGAAGAGAGGAAAAGAAAAAAAAGAAAATAGGTCAAGGGACCTGTAGATGTAAAACAAATAGGATATCCTCCCTGAATTGGCATTAAATGATATACCAGACCGTAGATCTTTAAGCACATATTCATAATTTACATGTATGCACTTTTCACTTCTGAAGTTATAACGACAACACTCACAAAAATTCAGAGCAAAATGTCTCAAGGATATAACTCTAATATAGTAAGATCAAACTGTGATCTTTAGCTTAATAACCTGAAATAAGCAGTGAAAACAATTATAACTCATACTAGTAGCCCATTGTGTCCTGGTTCTTCCCAACTTGTCTTAGGTTAAACATATGAGATACCATAATTTCTGCTGCAAGGGTAAACATTGAATAAGTGAAAAACTCAATAATAGTCTGTGAGGACCTTTGCTGATATCACGTCAAAATAGTCTTAAGTGGGTATAGTCAGAGTCCTCACTGACTTCAGTAAAAGAAAGTGTCACTTAAATGGCAGTCTGTATCAAGCACACTGTTCAGTATTACCCCACTCCTTTTCTGTTATATGCTCTCCTATATCTTTGAAGGACATGAAGAGAGTGTTTCAGGGCATAAATCCCACTGGAAGAAGTTGAGAGCTGAAAGCAGGGTCCATCAGGTAGCGGCTCGCCCGCATGTCCACTGAACTCAGAAAATCCCAAAGCAAGAGAGTCAATTGCTAGCGGCGGTGGCAATGCTCCACTGTTATTTTCAAGTGAGGCTCCTTCCGAGGTATGTATGGGGCTAACCGGCATGGTGTCATTCGGCAGTATGAAGGGGGAGCAGTCCACAGGTATAAAGCTGCTAGCGGTTGTCAGCGGTGCGCAATGGCTCTTATTAGTGCTCACAGTCTCGGCCGCCATTCCACCGCTCTGTGTCTCCGGGTCTCCCAAACCCTTTTCAGAAGCTGACCAGGATTCAGTGCAGGTGAATGGTGGACACCCGGGCCCTGAAGCGCCACCACCCCCCTGGAACAAGGTAGATACTTCTGTTAGGGTAGGTCGTTCTATTGCGCATTCCTCACCGCTATCATGCTGGTCCTGGAAAGCCGGATCAATGGCAATTAGATATGTTGCTAGCATGCTACGTATGTCTTCGAGGATGAGTTTAGCAGCCTCCATATTATGCGTCTGAGGATGATGTAGATCTAGTAGACTCGTGCAATCCTAAGTATAGGAAAATCTTGCGGTACAATAATGCAGTATAGATAAAGCAAATTTAGTGCAGCTTAACGACAGGACTGCAGGCGTCCCGCCGGGGGGTATAATAGAAAGGCCTAGATCTTACAATGGCCCCGGGCACTGGCGCCAATGGCGATTCTCAAAATTGTTATCATCAAAAGTTGTGGCTTTCAAAATACAACATAGTTCCTGCAGGCAGTTATGTGGGATAAGGCAGATAAGGCAGATTTTGAAGTTTAGCAGAGAAAAGCTTGAGCAGCACACAGTTATGCGACCTATCATGGCCGCCGCCCGGAAGTTCCCCCCGCACATTGGAATTTTGACCTTTCTATCCCTTTAAATGAATCGGCACAAGTAAAACACATAAAGTAACTTGTATTATAAATAAGTACGTTTTTTGTATGGTAGTTTATAACTTGCCAATCATCTGTACATTGTTGCTACAAAAAAGGGGCTGGAAGAGATTGATCACTGTGTAATTACTTTCCGGCAGAACTAATGACAGTAGTATGATCTAAGAAGAGACATTTCCGCATGACTAATTGTGCATGTGGTCTGGCTCACCACTCAGCAGCTTACGCTTGATGTAATCACACCTGATGCATATCAAATTGTGTATAATAATGATCTAATTAGTTTCATTCTGTATATAAGATAGTTGGTTAATATCCCGATTTCCATTTAACTATCTTGCCCTTAGGACAAATTCTTGGTCTTCTCGCTAAATAGCTATGCAGACATTACAGAATGAAGACTGATCACAACATCATGATGATAATGCATCGGATGTAAACTATCCAGTCATAGCATTCTTAGTGACAGCTATATGTTTCATTAGTTCCACACGTTTTAACTCAACTTCTATACTTACATCTAGTTCAAAGGTTTGTAACACTGTCCTGTAGCCTCCAGATATGGGACTGAAAAGGCGCAGCAGCTCTTTGATAACACAGTCTAGGTAATGAAGGCTGCTAATGGTGTCCACTCGCAGAGCGCCTTCGCAAACGCAGCCATTGTGAAGAATTCCATTCCCTCTCAGCTCCTCTCTTAGCTTCTCCAGGACTGATGGGTGCTTAAGCAGCTGCATGATGAGAGAGGTGCTGGCGCTGGCAGTGGTGGCATAGGCAGCGAATATCAGTTCCAGGGTGCCATCCTGTGATGGGAACAAAAGAGAGAAATTGTTTGTTATGGGAGCCAAAAACCTGTTTTTACACATTTTAAACAGCAATCAATTTTAAACAACTTTCCAATTTATTTCCGTTATCTTGGTGAATAGTATTGTACTACTGGGAGCAAGCTAAAAACATTGGGTCAGCCTCTAGCATTTAGGTCCTAGTTGTGCATTGCTGCTCCTGAGTCTACCTAGGTATGCTTTTAAACAAATGATACCAATAGAACAAAGCTAATTAGACAATAGAGGCACATTGAAAAGCTTTTTCAAATTGAATGCTCTATTTGAATTGTGAAAGAAAAATGTGGGTTTTCATATACTTTTAATACATACAAAAGCTCTCTCTCAGGAACAAACAATAGCTCAGTTGTTTTATGGCGAGTTACCACCTAGGAGCAGCCTCTTTTAGCCCAATTGTGCTTTTCACAGAGAAGAACTTTCCTGAAGTCTATCAGTCTGATCCCATCTATCAAGGTCAGTCCAGCCCCAAAATACCAGGCAATTCCTCTCTGAACAAGGGAAGTGACAACCACAGACAATTGTTTCAGCTTTGAACCTCATCAGTGAGGTCAGGGCTGGCCTTAGGGCAAGGCGATCAAGGCAACCACCTAGGGCCCCGTGGTTAGAGGGCCCCGCCGTGCCGGTTCAAACAAACATTTTTTTTTTAGGTTTTTTTTGTGTGCTGCCACTTTTTTTTTTTTTGCTGCAATTTTTATTTAAATTTTTTGGGCGCAAGCTTTTTCCCAGCCAGGAAAGTTCACCACTCAAGTGAGGAGGCAGAGTGGCTGAGTGGAGACACAGGAGGAGGAGTGACAGGCAGTGGGCGAGTGTGGGACCGAGCAGGGCCGGCCTTAGGGTTTGTTTATTTTGTAATGGCGGTGGTGCGGGCAGCATGTGAGGGAGTGGCTTCTTTTGTGCGCTCAAATGTGCAGTGGACTACAGAATGGTCACGGGAGGCAGCCTGTAGTTATGAGTAGCCAGGGCAGTGTGCCTTTAGAGCAATCTACAGTCTGTTAGTTTTATACGTCAGTCATATATTGACGGTTACCTGCATTGATGGTTACTGTTAAAATTCCCTCACAGGAAAAACTATATTATATAGCAGATTTTGATTTATTTTATTGTACAGTAAGTAATTATAGTTTACTACTACAGTTAAGTTCAGTAACGTACCTAACACCTAAATTCAGCACAACAATGATCCTATTTAAATGTGATAATAGTGCAATATTCATCCCCTCTTATTATAGTACTATATGCTGTTAGTTAACCTAAGCTATTTAAATTAATTAATAAGTGCATTTAAATACATCCTGGTTACCTTCTATATGCCTAAGCATAGTATCCTAATCATACATTACAAGTTATGTATGCACTTTAACCTATGGAGTGTCATGTAAGTCCAAAGTTTCAAAATCTTGCTCTGTCAGCGGCTGAGATGGGTAGATGGGTATTATACTTAGAATGTTACCTTTTTACATAGATGTAAAACTATATTAGACACAGCCTTTCGGTTAGAGAGATCTAATAAGTAAAGGCAAACATATACATCTCAGAAACATTTAAATTATGTTACTGCCGATTTATCCTCTAGAATTGTCCATAGATATTATCCTTAAATAGACTCACAAATGTGTCTATGTGCAGTCTCACACTCCTAAAGTTACTCTGTGAGAGACCTTATGACCTTTCAATTTCTTTATATGTTAATGTGATTTGTTTGGCTACATTCAAAATTATATATTGGTTTTGTGCAACATTTATCTTCATAGTAGGATGAATATACATTATTAGCTGCAACTAAGCTTAAAGGGACAGTCTACACCAGAATTTTTATTGTTTTAAAAGATAGATAATCCCTTTATTACCCATTCCCTAGTTTTGCATAACCAACACTGTTTATATAAATACACTTTTTACCTCTGTGATTCCCTTGTATCTAAGCCTCTGCAATCTGCCCCCTTATTTCAGTTCTTTTGACAGACTTGCAATTTAGCCAATCAGTGCTGGCTCCTAGGAACTCTACGTGTGTGAGCTCAATATTATCTATATGAAGCACATGAACTAACACCCTCTAGTGGTGAAAAACTGTCAAAAATGCACTTAGAGAAGAGGCAGACTTCAGGTGCTTATAAATTAGCATATGAACCTTCTAGGTTTAGCTTTCAACTAAGAATACAAAGGGAACAAAGCAAAATAGGTAATAAAATTAAATTGGAAATTGTTTAAAATTACATGACCTATCTGAATCATGAAAGTTTATTTTGGACTAGACTGTTCCTTTAAGCAATTTAAACCATTTCAGTTGCTTCCCATTTCTAGAAATTTTTGCTTTGGGATTTCATGGTATTAAAATCTGTAAGATTATGTGAATATTGGACATCAGTCTAATGTCTACAGCAAAGAATGTAACTGCAAAGTTAAACTTTGCATTCATTGTAACTTGGTGTAACTAAGGTACTTTTTGTTTAAATGTAATGCCAGGGGCGCGATCCGATATA
This sequence comes from Bombina bombina, assembly GCF_027579735.1. Taxonomy (NCBI): domain Eukaryota; kingdom Metazoa; phylum Chordata; class Amphibia; order Anura; family Bombinatoridae; genus Bombina; species Bombina bombina. The sequence goes on from NC_069500.1 coordinate 1,409,324,390, forward strand.
GATCGCAGTTTGCGGCGCAAGCGATGGAACCGGCGTCGCCCGCAGTTTCAGCTCGCAACTCGAGCTATCCTATATAAGTCGCTGTCAGATGCTAACGTGCCGTAAGTCTGACAAACCAGCGATGTCCAGAAATCTGCGCAAGTACAAATTTCTGGCGTCGCCAGTGACTTGCGGCACGTTAGAAACTGCCGGCGCCTATAAAACCTGACTAAAGTCTAAAACACCCGCACTGTCTAACACGCCTCCCTAACATAGCCCGACAAGTCTAACACGCCTCCCTAACATAGCCCGCACTGTCTAACCCTCTATCCGCTATCCCCCCTCACTATCCTAACAATAAAAAAGCTATTAACCCCTAAACCGCCGCTCCCGTACCCCGCCGCAACCTAATAAAGTTATTAACCCCTAAACCGCCGCTCCCGTACCCCGCCGCCAGCTATATTATATCTATAACCCCCTAAAGTGAGCCCCTAACATCGCCGCCATCTATATTAAAATTATTAACCCCTAATCTAATCCCCCTATACCGCCGCCAGCTATATTAATATTATTAACCCCTAATGTAAGCCCCTTACACCGCCGCCATCTCTATTAAAATGATTAACCCCTTATTTAATCTACCTACCCTGCCGCCAGCTATATTATCTATATTAACCCTAAGTATATTATAGTTAATATAGGTATTACATTATATATATTAACTATATTAACCCTAATTATATTAGGGTTAATATAGTTAATATAGTTACTATAGTATTTATATTAACTATATTAACTCTATCTAACCCTAACACCCCTAACTAAATTTATATTAAATTAATCTAATTCATTTATAAACTAAAATATTCCTATTTAAATCTAAATACTTACCTATAAAATAAACCCTAAGATAGCTACAATATAATTAATAATTACATTGTAGCTATGCTAGGGTTAATATTTATTTTACAGGTAAATTGTTAATTATTTTAACTAGGTATAATAGCTATTAAATAGTTATTAACTATTTAATATCTACCTAGTTAAAATAATTACCCAATTACCTGTAAAATAAATCCTAACCTAAGTTACAAATACACCTACACTATCAATAAATTAAATAAACTACAAACATCTATCTAAAAATACAATTAAATTAACTAAACTAAATTACAAAAAAAAACAAACACTAAATTACAAAAAATAAAAAAAGATTACAAGATTTTTAAGCTAATTACACCTATTCTAAGCCCCCTAATAAAATAATAAACCCCCAAAATAAAAAGAATTCCCTGCCCTATTCTAAATTAAACAAATTTCAAAGCTCTTTACCTTACCAGCCCTTAAAAGGGCCTTTTGTGGGGCATGCCCCAAAGAATTCAGCTCTTTTGCATACAAATACAATACCCCCCCCATTACAACCCACCACCCACATACCCCTATTCTAAAACCACCCAAACCCCCCTTAAAAAAGCCTAACACTACCCCCCTGAAGATCTCCCTACCTTGTCTTCACCACACCGGGCCGAACTCCTGATCCGATCCGGGCGATGTCTTCCTCCAAGCGGCAAAGAAGAATTCTTCCTCCGGCGATGTCTTCCTCCAAGCGGCAAAGAAGAATTCTTCCTCCGGCGACGTCTTCCTCCAAGCGGCAGCAAAGTCTTCATTCTTCCGGCGGCATCTTCAATCTTCTTTCTTCGCTCCGCCGCTGCGGAGCATCCATCCCGGCCGACTACTGAACTTGGAATGAGGTACCTTTAAATGACGTCATCCAAGATGGCGTCCGCCGAATTCCGATTGGCTGATAGGATTCTATCAGCCAATCGGAATTAAGTTAAAAAAATCTGATTGGCTGATTGAATCAGCCAATCAGATTCAAGTTCAATCCGATTGGCTGATCCAATCAGCCAATCAGATTGAGCTTGCATTCTATTGGCTGATCGGAACAGCCAATAGAATGCGAGCTCAATCTGATTGGCTGATTGGATCAGCCAATCGGATTGAACTTGAATCTGATTGGCTGATTCAATCAGCCAATCAGATTTTTCTAACTTAATTCCGATTGGCTGATAGAATCCTATCAGCCAATCGGAATTCGGCGGACGCCATCTTGGATGACGTAATTTCAAGGTACCTCATTCCAAGTTCAGTAGTCGTCCGGGATGGATGCTACGCGGCGGCGGAGCGAAGAAAGAAGATTGAAGATGCCGCCGGAAGAATGAAGACTTTGCTGCCGCTTGGAGGAAGACGTCGCCGGAGGAAGAATTCTTCTTTGCCGCTTGGAGGAAGACATCGCCGGAGGAAGAATTCTTCTTTGCCGCTTGGAGGAAGACATCGCCCGGATCGGATCAGGAGTTCGGCCCGGTGTGGTGAAGACAAGGTAGGGAGATCTTCAGGGGGGTAGTGTTAGGCTTTTTTAAGGGGGGTTTGGGTGGTTTTAGAATAGAGGTATGTGGGTGGTGGGTTGTAATGGGGGGGGGGGGATTGTATTTGTATGCAAAAGAGCTGAATTCTTTGGGGCATGCCCGGTAAAGAGCTTTGAAATTTGTTTAATTTAGAATAGGGCAGGGAATTTTTTTTATTTTGGGGGTTTATTGTTTTATTAGGGGGCTTAGAATAGGTGTAATTAGCTTAAAAATCTTGTAATCTTTTTTTATTTTTTGTAATTTAGTGTTTGTTTTTTTTTTGTAATTTAGTTTAGTTAATTTAATTGTATTTTTAGATAGATGTTTGTAGTTTATTTAATTTATTGATAGTGTAGGTGTATTTGTAACTTAGGTTAGGATTTATTTTACAGGTAATTGGGTAATTATTTTAACTAGGTAGATATTAAATAGTTAATAACTATTTAATAGCTATTATACCTAGTTAAAATAATTAACAATTTACCTGTAAAATAAATATTAACCCTAACATAGCTACAATGTAATTATTAATTATATTGTAGCTATCTTAGGGTTTATTTTATAGGTAAGTATTTAGATTTAAATAGGAATATTTTAGTTTATAAATGAATTAGATTAATTTAATATAAATTTAGTTAGGGGTGTTAGGGTTAGATAGAGTTAATATAGTTAATATAAATACTATAGTAACTATATTAACTATATTAACCCTAATATAATTAGGGTTAATATAGTTAATATATATAATGTAATACCTATATTAACTATAATATACTTAGGGTTAATATAGATAATATAGCTGGCGGCGGGGTAGGTAGATTAAATAAGGGGTTAATCATTTTAATAGAGATGGCGGCGGTGTAAGGGGCTTACATTAGGGGTTAATAATATTAATATAGCTGGCGGCGGTATAGGAGGATTAGATTAGGGGTTAATAATTTTTATATAGGTGGCGGCGGTGTAAGGGGTCAGATTAGGGGATAGATAAGGTAGATGACAGCGGTGTAAGGGGTTCTAATTAGGGGATAGATAAGGTAGATGGCGGCGGTTTTAGGGGCTCACAGTAGGGGGTTAGTTTATGTAGATGGCGGCGGGGTCCGGGAGTGGCGGTTTAGGGGTTAATAACTTTATTAGGGATTTCGGGGGGGGGGGGAATGCGGTTGACAGGTAGATAGACATTGCGCATGCGTTAGGTGTTAGGTTTATTTTAGCAGATCGCGGTTGACAGGGAGATAGACATTGCGCATGCGTTAGGTGTTAGGTTTATTTTAGAAGATCGCGGTTGACAGGGAGATAGACATTGCGCATGCGTTAGGTGTTAGGTTTATTTTAGCAGATCGCGGTTGACAGGGAGATAGACATTGCGCATGCGTTAGGTGTTAGGTTTATTTTAGCTGCCAGTTTAGGGAGTTACGGGGCTCCAATAGTCAGCGTAAGGCTTCTTACGGCTGCTTTTTGTGGCGAGGTGAAAATGGAGTAAGTTTTCTCCATTTTCGCCACGTAAGTCCTTACGCTGCATATTGGATACCAAACTGCGCGGGTTTGGTATACCTGCCTATAGCCCAAAAAACTACGGGCGACGGCAGAAATATACGCGCGTAACTTCTAGGTTACGCCGTATATAGGATACCAAACCCGCGCAAATATTGGCGTCGCCGGCTTTTGCGGGCGACGATTTTTATCGGATGGACCCCCAGATTTGTTTTCAGTTGCATATAAAATGCACACTTGTAAGAAGGCATGCCAATGTACACTGCCTAACTGCTTTCTATAATGGCTGGGACTATGAATCAAACTTTATTACAACAGGTAGCTGCTGTACCTTGGTATTCTAAATAAAGCATTAACATCTTTAAAAAAAAAAAAAAAATGTTTACAAGTATTTCCATTACCCTTGTGTAGTGTGTGTGCTGTCTATGTTGCCTGAAATGTGTGACAGATTCTTTACCACATATACAGAGGGTTTCTTCTGCTTCTGTGTGTGTGTGTGTGTGGGCTGTGTGTTTGGGGGGCTGTGTGTGGGGGGGCTGTCAGTGTGTGGGGGCTGTCTCTGTGTGTGGGGGGGCTGTCTCTGTGTGTGTGGGCTGTGTGTGTGGGTTGTCTGTGTGTGGGGGGGGGCTGTCTGTGTGTGTGTGTGTGTGTGTGTGTGTGTACTGTCTGTGTGTGTGTGAGTGGGCTGTCTCTGTGTGTATGTGGGGGGGGCTGTCCCTCTGTGTGTGTAGGGGCTGTCTGTGTGTGGGGGGGGGCTGTTTGTGTGTGTGTGGGTTGTCTCTGTGTGTTTGGGCTGTCTCTGTGTGGGGGCTGTCTGTGTGTGTGTGGGGGGGCTGTCTCTGTGTTGGGGGGCTGTCTCTGTGTGTGGGGGCTGTCTCTGTGTGTGTGTGTGGGGGCTGTCTCTGTGTGTGGGGGGAGCTGTCTCTGTGTGGGGGCTGTCTGTGGGGGGGGCTGTCTGTGTGTGGGGGGGCTGTCTGTGTGTGTGGGGGGGCTGTCTGTGTGTGTGTGTGTGGGCTGTGTGTGTGTGTGTGTGTGTGAGTGGGCTGTGTGTGGGGGGGGGCTGTGTGGGCTGTGTTTGTGGACTGTGTGTGTATGTGTGTGGGCTGTGTGTGTGTGTGGGCTGTCTCTGTGTGTGTGGGCGGGGCTGTCTGTGTGTGTGGGGGGGCTGTCTCTCTGTGTGTGGGGGGGCTGTCTGCATAATTCCTTATTATATACATAAACAGCTGTTCCAATAGTACAAATAGTATATTGCAATATTTACAATGTTATAGTGTTCCACATTAGTGGATTTATATGTTTTTGCTTATATAAAATGTTGTGCATTACTTTAAATGATTGTTCTCTCATTTTTTTATTTTTTTATTTTAAAAGCTGTGGGGGCGGATATTGGGTGGGGTTGGAGGTGGAGATTGGGCGGGTTGGAGGCGGAGATTGGGCGAGTTGGAGGCGGAGATGGTGTTGGGGCGGGGAGAAAGGGGGCCCAATTTTGTCATCCTGCCTTGGGCCCCGCAATGGCTAGGGCCAGCCCTGAGTGAGGTGCAGCCATATTCCTCTAAGCACATTGGGCAAGGAGTCCACGTCTGGTTTCCCCCATATTAGGGAGACTTCCCTAGGGTCATATTGCAAATACATGCAGAAAGAGAAGCGCTTTTTCAGCAACAGATAGATTGTGTTTAAGTACAAGTGATCTGTTTTCTTTCTAATGGAAACAAATATGATTTTCAAAAAGAGAATAAAACATTTGAAATCATATATTGTCTGTAATTTGTAATATTTGTTAACAAGCTCTGCCAGGTGCAAATAATCTGCCCACTGTACCTTATAATACTCCCTCAATCTGTATCATTATCAACATGGAAATAAAAAAAGGTCAGAGACTAGATCAGTTTCCAGATATCAACATAATTTAATAACTGGTTAATAAAATAGCAAACCCCTTATTAAAGGGACATGAAACCCAAACATTTTCTTTCATGATTCAGATAGAGAATACAATTTTAAACAGCTTCCTAATTTACAATTATCTAATTTCTTTCATTCTCTTGGTATCTTTTGTTGAAGGAGCAGCAATGCACTACTGATTTCTAACTGAATACATGGGTGAGCCAATGACAATCAGTATATATATGCAGCCACCAATTAGCAGCTAGAACCTAGGTTCTTTGCTGCTCCTGAGTTTACCTAGATAAACCTTTCAGCAAAGGATAACAAGAGAAGGAAGCAAATTAAATAATAGAAGTAAATTTGAAAGTTGTTTAAAATTGCATTCTCTATCTGAAGCATGAAATAATTTTTTGGGGTTTAATGTCCCTTTAATGAACAAAAATGATGAACTCATAAGACCTTGTTTTAAATCTGCACCTTCCTGCACAGGTAAAGCTTCTGCAGATTAGGTAAGTTTCACTATATATACAAAAACAGACAGCCTTAAGTACTTGGCCGAGTAGCTGATTTAACTTAGAATAAAAGCTGTTGCCAGACGCTCTGAAAATGTTCCATAAATTATAGCTTTGCACTTTTATTTGAACAATATGATGGACGATCCAGAGCACAATCTCAGGCTTGGAAGATCTCACAAACAGGAGAGATGATGATCTAAAATTACCTAAGAAGTCTCATCAGTACATAGGGGCCCCTCAAATAATTTCATAAAGACAAGGTTTAGCTGTATAACTGTTTATCATGTTACGTAGGTTCTTGCAATATAATGCTCAAAAAAATACTTCAAAGATATTGCGCAATTTCTCTCCATGCTGGCGAGATTTTCTTAATCAGGCCCGAAGTATCTTATGGGGCTTCAGTAATAATCTCTCCAACAAGTGCTAGTGATATGACAAGCACATTTTGCTGTACTGTTTATTATCATCCATAAAAGCATGTCACCTAAATGATACATTAAGTTAATATGTTATAAAAATATGCACAACTTGAACCTCCCATTATTTTTTTAAAGCTTTATTGAAATTTTGTAACAAAGCTAAGAAATAGAGTAAGCCAATGTTGCAATACAGAGTCCACAATGTTATAACCATTTTTCAGTTTACAGCTTTTTGTCATAACGCCAGCCTCGAAATAATGTCTGTCTGTAAATCAGTAATATAAGGATAAAAGAGATATCATATCAAGTCAAACATGCTGCAGAGCCATATAAAGTCATTATACTGTTGGTGACACAAAATCATCCCAAAGGAAACAAATGGAATAGTAATCATCTGCATGTTTAATCCGTGTGCAGTGGTATTTCTCCAGTTTCAAAACAAAGGAGAACCTCTCTCTCCATATGGAGAGAGAAGGCAAATTAACCCTTGTTTAAGACACAGGGATCAAATGTTTTGCACTATTAATCATGATAATTAACAAACTCAATAGTAATAAGAGGAGATGGGTCATAAGATAGTATGAAGAGGAGATGGGTCATAAGATAGTATGAAGAGGAGATGGGTCATAAGATAGTATGAAGAGGAGATGGGTCATAAGATAGTATGAAGAGGAGATGGGTCATAAGATAGTATGAAGAGGAGAGGGGTCATAAGATAGTATGAACCTTCCATTATATATATTTTAGGTAACCTGACAGTAGACACTAACATTCATCTCATACAAGCCACACCACCATGTTGCACACCCAACACAAACAATGTGAGATCAAGTTACCTTCAGCTCTTGCATGGTCAACTCCTTGCCGTGTTCCTTGCCGCTTTCAATTAGAATGTCTAAAGCATCGGCATAGTCTTTGCCTTGAGTGTTCTGCAGCTTTTCTTGAATGGCTTTCTCCAGGCTTTTCAACAAGGTTTCACGTGCTTGGATACCCTGTTTCCAAAAGAAAGGCCCTTTTATAAGATGATATAATAATTCAACTATATAAAATCAAGCACATCAATTTAACAAGTAGATATTGTTTTGAAGTCAAGAGGTTTCATTTTCATATAATTCATTTTTTAATATCTTCAGTGGTTTGTTTTACACATGCTTATTTTATGTTTTATATGCAAATCATCATAAATATACATTTTGTTATATTTTAGTCATTTAGATGTTTGGCGTAAAAAAAAGACAAGATGCGTAGTTTAAACATAAAGAAATATGCATGGATGTTCATTTGCACAGAGAACTGGTTTGTGAATATATTTTATCTGTGTAGGTTGTACATAATGGCTAATTTTCATGGGCTATCATTAGTAAAGTGAATACTGCTGGTGGAATTGTCCAGAGGAAGGATTGTTTCAAGTAAGAGCAACACACTTTAGTTGCAATTATATTAAGTTCTGCAGCCTTTGACACTCTTGACCATGCATTGCTGCTCCAGACCCTTCAATCCATGGGCTCTCTTCCTACGTTTCTAACTTTACATTCAGTGTATCCTTCTGTGGCTCTTCATTCTTCCCTCCACCCCTCTCTGTTAGGGTACCTCAAAGCTCAGTTCTAGGTCCCTTCTTTTCTCTGTCTACACATCATCTCCAGGCTATTTAATCAAGTCCTGTGGGTTTCAGTACCATCTTTATGATGATGACACCCAAATCTACCATTCTGCACAAGACATTTCCTCTTCCATACTGACGTGTGTCACTAGCTGCCTAGCTAACATCTCATCCTGGATGGCTTTTCACTATCTAAAGCTGAACCTCCCTCTACCCCATTCCCCAAATCTTACTTATTGTGGACAACTCCATCATCACCTCTACCCCTGAGGCTCACTCTGCTGCCTTGGGGTCACACTCTTAACTTTCTTTTGCTCTGCACAATAAATCCTTAGCTATCTTCTGCTGCTTCCACTTTAAAAATATCTCTAAAACTTGTCATTCCTCACTCAATACACAACTAAGATTCTTATCCACTACCTTATCATTTCCTGCCTTGAATACTGAAATTCTGTCTTTTACCAGCTTCCCAAGCTACCACCAGTCCCCACTGCAATCCATCATGAATGCCTTTCTCAGGCTCACTTTCCTTAAGCATCGCTCCACATTCACTGCACCTCTTTGCCAACACCTCCACTGGCTCCCCTTATGAATTTAAACTTTTGACTCAAACATACAAAGCCCTCACCAACAATTTACCCTACAATAGTTCTGCCCATGTCTAAAAATACTTCCTAACTCGCCCTCTCTGCTTTCCCCAAGACCTTGTTCACTCCTCCTCTCTCATTACTTCCTCAAACTGTCATTTATAAGACTTTTCTAGAACTGCAACTACCATATGGAGTCCTTGCCTCGCTCAGTCAGACTTTCCTCTAGTCTCAAAAACTTCAAGTGTTCCTTAAAAATGTTTAAGAATGCATATAACTTATGTTAATATGTTTCTGCCACTCATGTTTCCCTCTCCCTCATCTTCCCTATGTTTTTCCTTGTAAGCTCACAAGTCCATCTGTCCTGTTCATCACTTTATGTAAAGATGGTTTACAGGCAGCTGACAGTGACTCAAGGGCAGGGCCCTCTACCCTTATGATTTATGTGAATCTCTTCTGTACACTTAATGTTACAGCACTGTGTAATATGTCCCACCCACTCTATACGTGTCTCCAAAGCGTGTTCACTAGGATCCAACGAACTAGGATACAACATGCGCATAGCATCTACTACTCTCAGCAATGCGCATGCAGTAATCTTCTATTATAGGAAATTCCATAACAAAATAAATAGTCATGCGCGAAACGGGACCATGCTCGTATTGAAAGACCGATAAATAAATATGAACGCATGCACAGATCATCTGTGAGGCGGATGACGTAGATTGATGGCCGTCTAATGGCCAGAATTTCAATAGGCTGCAAAGAAAACGTGACCAGAGATGAAAAATTAAAAAAAAAAATTACGGGTTGAATTCGGCAAACAAAAAAATGTGAGTATAAACGGAAAAAACTGAGTTTACAATTTGAATTTTAAAAACTGATGAATGAAACTCATATTCATTTAGGAGAACAAGCGATATTATATTGTGAGATAGAGTTAAGGTTACCTTCACTTTAAGTTTCAAGGAAATCTGAAACTCAAATGCAGGAATTGCCCTACTTGTATATATTTGTTTGAAAACCCATAGCCAGATTGTGTGTTTTATATCAATACAATAAAGCTAACGCAACACATTGCTAGTGTGTGTCTATAAAAATATCATTCCCCACTGAAAAATAGACTCTTTGCATTATGAAGTAGTAGATTAGTTAATTATAGGGATAGTCTCAACAAACTATTTACAAGGCACTGCAAGTAATAAAGAATATTATCTAGAGATCATACAGCCTTTATAAAAACTAAAAGCCATCAGTGAATTCAGGGTACAACAGAAACATCTTTAAAATTCCATGACTTAAATAGTATTACCTTAATCCTAAATTAGAAATTAATTGGTTTCACCCATTAGTCATCCATAGAAAATGTCCCTGAAAATAAGAATATCTCTCATGGTATCTATTTTTTTAGAAGAATTGTATAAGATAAAATACAAGATTGTAAAAAAAAAAAATGTATTGTTTTACTTATGAATTTAACAAGAACATAATTAAATTATTAATTTGACATGATTTTAAAAAATCTATATTCCATCTAAGAGAGAATGTTTCAAATTGTTATACAGTGATTTTTTTTAATTTTATTTTTTGTAAACGGAGTTGTCCCTGTTAACTAATTACCAGTGTAGCCCCAGGAAACATTCAGTTCCTGTTAGGTTGACATAAATAGTTTTTACCTACTTTTTACTATCTTTTTTTCAATGTAAAAAAATATATATTTTAATATGGTTAGCTGCTGCTCTTTAATATACATAATAGAAAAAAATTGAATAGAATTTCCCTTAAAATGGCAGCATATACTGAAACAACTGAGAATGTTTAGCATGTTGATGGAATTGGCAATTTAGCAAAAATGACTGCTTTGAAAACATAGTCTACAAACTCATCAAGTCTATAGTTCTATAATAACAACATTCCACATAGCCAAAACAAACCTATTTATTGAATATCTTTTGCATTTACCGAACCCGTCATATAAGAAAAAGCAGTGGGCATCTATTACTATTACATGTGTTTTGTAGACCGATATAAACATATGTATATTGAGCATTTAAATGGCAATAGACTTGGTAAATGTTATTGTCCTTATTTTAAGTGTTAGCTTTAAGCATATGACATGACTTACCCTTCTGTACCCACTGAAAGGAAGGTCCACCGGCAAGGAGAAGACATTCTCCACAAACTTCTGGAACACCTGAAAGAGCTGGTTCAACTCCTCGTCAGATAGTCGGAATCCCAAAAGGACTCTAATTGCCATACGGAAGGTCAACTTCTGAGCCTCAAAATAGACATTGATAGGCTCTGGGTTGCTGCTCCAGACCCGCAAAGTGTCCTGGATAACCAACTGTATTTTTGGAAGATAGCACTCCAAAGCCTCATGGCTGAAGATTTTGGAAAACACCTTTAAAAGATGAAAAGATACAGTTTATCAGTGGGAGCTATAATTATTTGTTTCATTTTACTTAATGATATATAAATACACCAAAAATATTTTTTTAATGGGTCTAATTAACTGTACTAGGTGAGACACAATTTGGGGCATCTTGGCAGCTGATCTATGCGTATGTAACATAAATGTGAGACCTTTTGAGAAAATGTGAGCCCTTTTGTGCCAAAGTAAAGTTCACCGTCTACTAACTTAAATGACCAACGAAGAAAACAAAATTTAGGAAATGTGTCAGTCTGATCCAGTAAGAAATACAAGGATATGGCCTTTTAAATAAATCTGCAAATCTGAGAATTTCCCCAGCAGTCAGCAGCAGCACAGAAAATGTAAGATTTTCCTGGCTCAGTACCTATATTCACAATATTTCTGCCTTACCAAGGCTTGTTTGGTAAGATAACATCCCTGTCTGTCTGTTTAACCCAATGCAGAGGTATTGCAATATTTGTAATATTTCATATATTTAAATAGATATTTCAATCAAATAGAGCTCTGCATTCAGTTTCACCTGAAAGAACAACAGCTGTGCTAGTCATACATGTTGTAGAAAAGGAATATTTTGATAGGTTGATGCATGCTGTTGGTCCGCACTCGCTGAATTTATAGAGTAAAAAAATAAAAATCTATTACACCAACATTTCAGAGGAATCACCTTCCTATTTTAAAAAGTTTGACTCCTACACCTTGGTAGTTTAGTACAATTTTATGAAGGTGTAAAAAAAATACTTGTGAAACTTTTTCTAAAATTTCTCCAAACCGAAGAGTTTTAAAAATATGAACATATCAATAAGGCATTTTTGGTTTACATTTGACCCACAACCTCCATGTGAGCATATATATAGCTACACAGCTCAGTAAGCACAAATACCTACATTTATAGCTTTTACATACCCCCCAACTGCCCGATTTTCACGGCACAGTCCCGATTTTAGGGGTCTGTCCCGCTGTCCTGGGTTGCTAGCCATCTATCTCGCATTGCCCCATGCATTAAAAAAAATATATATATTTTTTTTAAATTCTATTGGGCACATACTCAGAAGCAGCTGGCTTTTCTCTCTCAGGGTTATATACCTGTTAGATTCCTTGTGTAAAAGTAGCGGTGTGTGGGTTAAGCAGGAGTAGGAAGGCTGTATACCCTCTGACCTCAGGTAATAATGACCTCTAACCCCTGGTAGTGATGACGTCTACCCCTGGTGATAATACTAGCATGCCTTCAGTTTTATACGATGAGTAGTGCTAACACCAGGGTAACGAACAGTGTCAGCCTAAGACTGCCAGCTAATGTGCTTGCCAACCCCAGGACCCCATACAATGAGTTTCAGATACCCATATATGATGTAGTATGTGTGTCTATCTGTATCTATAAGTGTGTATGTGTGTGTATCTGCATGTATAAGTGTAAGCTGTGTAGTGTGTGTGTGTGTGTATCTGTATGTATAAGTGTGTGTGTGTGTATCTGCATGTATAAGTGTATGCTATGTAGTGTGTGTGTCTGCATGTATAAATGTAAGCTAGGAAGTGTGTGTATCTGCATGTATAAGTGTAAGCTATGTAGTGTGTGTGTATCTGCATGTGTAAGTGTATACTATGTAGTGTCTGTGTATCTGCATGTATAAGTGTATGCTATGTAGTGTGTGTGTCTGCATGTATAAATGTAAGCTAGGAAGTGTGTGTATCTGCATGTATAAGTGTAAGCTATGTAGTGTGTGTGTATCTGCATGTATAAGTGTAAGCTATGTAGTGTGTGTGTATCTGCATGTGTAAGTGTATACTATGTAGTGTGTGTGTATCTGCATGTATAAGTGTAAGCTATGTAGTGTGTCTGTGTATCTGCATGTGTAAGTGTATACTATGTAGTGTGTATGTATCTGCCTGTATAAGTGTATGCTATGTAGTCTGTGTCAGCATGTGTAAGTGTATGGTATGTAGTGTGTGTGTATGTGCATGTGTAAGTGTATGCTATGTAGTGTATTTCTGTGCATTTTTGCTAACTTTAAAGGCCAGAATCTAGAATATTAATGAGGAAAACAGAGAGCAGTTTTAAAGAATCTATTATTAAATGTCCAATTAAGATAAAAATATTTAGCACTGTCTCGGCAAAGGTTAATTAAATACAGCTTGTGTTTTTGTGTTTGATTTGCTGCCTAAGAGTATTAAAAGATATGACTTTATTTAGAATTTTATTTATATTACTTTGGTCTCATGATTTTTTTAATCCACGCCCCCGCTCCTGCCCACCACAATTCAATTTTTTTCTGCGGGGGGGGGGGGGGTCCCTCTTTTGAATTTTGAAATGTTGGGAGGTATTGCTTTAATATATCAATCAGGACATTTCTATTGTTGTCTATATTATACAAACACAAAGACAGTCCGATCAGCTCTCCTGCAATGACTGTTTTAACCATTTGGCTGCCAGGGATTATTACAATTTTCTTATTATACAGTACATGTCATCTATATTAGTCTCCTTTTACTGCATACTGCACTGAAAAAATGTTTACTCTTCAAAAAGTTCTCTCGCAAAGGGGAACTATGTAATTTATTATCTAATGCTACAGGGACATGAAACCAAATTTTAAACAACTTTCCAGTTAACTTCTATTATCAAATCTCCTTCATTCTCTTGGTATCATTTGTTGAAGGAGCAGCAATGCGCTACTGGTTTCTAACTGAACACATGGGTGAGCCAATCACAATCAGTATATATATATATATACAGCCACCAATCAGCAGCTAGAACCTAGGTTCTTTGCTGCTCCTGAGCTTACTTAGATAAACCTTTCAGCAAAGGATAACAAGAGAAGGAAGCAAATTAAATAATAAAAGTAAATTGGAAAGTTGTATGTTCTACCTAAATCATGAGTGTCTAATTATGACTTTACTGTCCCTTTAAGTTCTTGATGCCCCAACATTTTGTCTAGGACCCGAGGGAGAATAAATGAGTTTGAAATGACCAATTGACCATTACAATTTGTTTGCTTATATTTCTTATCCAGCATGAAACGTGCAGAAAATGATTATACTAACAGAGAAAAGAGAAAAATGCATCAGCTTGTATAAAATACAAACACTACACCCTCTAGTGCATATTTGAAGAATAACTCAATTCAGATTTTTCTGCTACCTAAAACTATTTTTGTTTCATAGATTAAAGGGACACTGACCCCAATTTTTTTTCTTTCGTGATTCAGATAGAGCATGCAATTTTAGGCAACTTTCTAATTTACTCCTATTATCACATTTTCTTCATTCTCTTGGTATCTTTATTTGAAATGTAAGAATGAAAGTTTAGATGCCAGCCCATTTTTGGTGAACAGCCTGGGTTGTTCTTGCTGATTGGTGGATAAATTCATCCACCAATAAAAAAGTACTGTCCAGAGTTCTGAAACAAAAAAAAGCTTAGATGCCTTCTTTTTAAATAAAGATAGCAAGAGAACAAAGAAAAATTGATAATAGGAGTAAATTACAAATTTGCTTGAAATGGCATGCTGTATCTGAATCACAAAAGAAAAAATTGGGGGTCAGTGTCCATTTAAGTAGCAAATTATTTCTAGAGACCTTTGTTCATTTGTTATTTTTTGTATTATTATTATTTTTAAATTGACTCCTTTGATAATAATGTCTTTTAATTAAAGGGACATGAAACCCAATGTTTTCTTTTATGATTCAGATAGATCATTTAATTTGAAACAATTTTCTAAATCACTATTTTTATCACATTTGTGTCAATGTCTTTGTTGAAAGAACAGCATTAATGGGAACTAGCTGAGCACATTCGGTGAGCAAACAACAAAAGGTATATATATATATATATATATATATATATATATAGGCAGCCACCAATAAATTGCTAGCTTCCAGTAGTGCATCCTGAATCTATCAAAGTATAAATGTTTTTAAACAAAGGATACTAAGAGAATGGAGCAAATTAGATACCAGAAATAAGTTGTAAAGTTGTTTAACTTTGCATGTTCTTTCTGAATCATGAACGTTTAGTGTCATATTTACTGTAGCTTTAATATCCCTACAATTAAATGCATTAGTTGTACTAATAAGCAGGGTGCATGTGCTGCTGTAAGATAATCGTTCCTAGTACTAATAAGCAGGTATATGTGCTGCTGTAAGACAATCATACCTAGTACTAATAAGCAGGTACATGTGCTGCTGTAAGACAATACTACCTAGTACTAATAAGCAGGTATATGTGCTGCTGTAAGACAATCGTACCTAGTACTAATAAGCAGGTACATGTGTTGCTGTAAGACAACCGTACCTAGTACTAATAAGCAGGTACATGTGCTGCTGTAAGACAATCGTACCTAGTACTAATAAGCAGGTACATGTGATGCTGTAAGACAATCGTACCTAGTACTAATAAGCAGGACACATGAGCTGCTGTAAAACAACCGTACCTAGTACTAATAAGCAGGTACATGTGCTGCTGTAAGACAACCGTACCTAGTACTAATAAGCAGGGTACATGTGCTGCTGTAAGACAATCGTACCTAGTACTAATAAGCAGGTACATGTGCTGCTGTAAGATAATCGTACCTAGAACTAATAAGCAGGTACATGTGTTGCTGTAAGACAATCGTACCTAGTACTAATAAGCAGGTACATGTGCTGCTGTAAGACAATTGTACCTAGTACTAATAAGCAGGGTACATGTGCTGCTGTAAGACAATCGTACCTAGTACTAATAAGCAGGGTACATGTGCTGCTGTAAGACAATCGTACCTAGTACTAATAAGCAGGTACATGTGCTGCTGTAAGACAATCGTGCCTAGTACTAATAAGCAGGTACATGTGCTGCTGTAAGACAACCGTACCTAGTACTAATAAGCAGGTACATGTGCTGCTGTATGGCAACCGTACCTAGTACTAATAAGCAGGTACATGTGCTGCTGTAAGACAATCGTACCTAGTACTAATAAGAAGGTACATGTGCTGCTGTAAGACAATCGTACCTAGTACTAATAAGCAGGGCACATGTGCTGCTGTAAGACAATCGTACCTAGTACTAATAAGCAGGGCACATGAGCTGCTGTAAGACAATCGTATATAGTACTAATAAGCAGGCACATGTGCTGCTGTAAGACAAGCGTACCTAGTACTAATAAGCAGGTACATGTGCTGCTGTAAGACAATCGTACCTAGTACTAATAAGCAGGTACATGTGCTGCTGTAAGACAATCGTACCTAGTACTAATAAGCAGGGCACATGAGCTGCTGTAAGACAATCGTACATAGTACTAATAAGCAGGCACATGTGCTGCTGTAAGACAATCGTGCCTAGTACTAATAAGCAGGTACATGTGCTGCTGTAAGACAACCGTACCTAGTACTAATAAGCAGGTACATGTGCTGCTGTATGGCAACCGTACCTAGTACTAATAAGCAGGTACATGTGCTGCTGTAAGACAATCGTACCTAGTACTAATAAGAAGGTACATGTGCTGCTGTAAGACAATCGTACCTAGTACTAATAAGCAGGGCACATGTGCTGCTGTAAGACAATCGTACCTAGTACTAATAAGCAGGGCACATGAGCTGCTGTAAGACAATCGTACATAGTACTAATAAGCAGGCACATGTGCTGCTGTAAGACAAGCGTACCTAGTACTAATAAGCAGGTACATGTGCTGCTGTAAGACAATCGTACCTAGTACTAATAAGCAGGTACATGTGCTGCTGTAAGACAATCGTACCTAGTACTAATAAGCAGGGTACATGTGCTGCTGTAAGACAATCATACCTAGTACTAATAATCAGGTACATGTGCTGCTGTAAGACAATCGTACCTACTACTAATAAGCAGGTACATGTGCTGCTGTAAGAAAATCGTACCTAGTACTAATAAGCAGGTACATGTGCTGCTGTAAGACAATCGTACCTAGTACTAATAAGCAGGGTACATGTGCTGGTGTAAGACAATCGTACCTAGTACTAATAAGCAGGGTACATGTGCTACTGTAAGACAATCGTACCTAGTACTAATAAGCAGGGTACATGTGCTGCTGTAAGACAATCGTACCTAGTACTAATAAGCAGGTACATGTGCTGCTGTAAGACAATAGTACCTAGTACTAATAAGCAGGTAGATGTGCTGCTGTAAGACAATCGTACCTAGTACTAATAAGCAGGTACATGTGCTGCTGTAAGACAATCGTACCTAGTACTAATAAGCAGGGTACATGTGCTACTGTAAGACAATCGTACCTAGTACTAATAAGCAGGGTACATGTGCTGCTGTAAGACAATCATACCTAGTACTAATAAGCAGGTACATATGCTGCTGTAATACAACCGTACCTAGTACTAATAAGCAGGGTACATGTGCTGCTGTAAGACAATCATACCTAGTACTAATAAGCAGGGTACATGTGCTGCTGTAAGACAATCGTACCTAGTACTAATAAGCAGTGTATATGTGCTACTGTAAGACAATCGTACCTAGTACTAATAAGCAGGGTACCTGTGCTGCTGTAAGACAATCGTACCTAGTACTAATAAGCAGGGTACATGTGCTGCTGTAAGACAATTGTACCTAGTACTAATAAGCAGGTACAGATGCTGCTGTAAGACAACCGTACCTAGTACTAATAAGCAGGTACATGTGCTGCTGTAAGACAATCATACCTAGTACTAATAAGCAGGTACATGTGCTGCTGTAAGACAATCATACCTAGTACTAATAAGCAGGTACATGTGCTGCTGTAAGACAATCGTACCTAGTACTAATAAGCAGGTACAGATGCTGCTGTAAGACAACCGTACCTAGTACTAATAAGCAGGTACATGTGCTGCTGTAAGACAATCGTACATAGTACTAATAAGCAGGGTACATGTGTGGCTGTAAGACAATCGTAACTAGTACTAATAAGCAGGTACATGTGCTGCTGTAAGACAACCGTACCTAGTACTAATAAGCAGGTACATGTGCTGCTGTAAGACAACCGTACCTAGTACTAATAAGCAGGTACATGTGCTGCTGTAAGACAACCGTACCTAGTACTAATAAGAAGGTACATGTGCTGCTGTAAGACAATCGTACCTAGTACTAATAAGCAGGGCACATGTGCTGCTGTAAGACAATCGTACCTAGTACTAATAAGCAGGGCACATGAGCTGCTGTAAGACAATCGTACATAGTACTAATAAGCAGGCACATGTGCTGCTGTAAGACAAGCGTACCTAGTACTAATAAGCAGGTACATGTGCTGCTGTAAGACAATCGTACCTAGTACTAATAAGCAGGTACATGTGCTGCTGTAAGACAATCGTACCTAGTACTAATAAGCAGGGTACATGTGCTGCTGTAAGACAATCATACCTAGTACTAATAATCAGGTACATGTGCTGCTGTAAGACAATCGTACCTACTACTAATAAGCAGGTACATGTGCTGCTGTAAGAAAATCGTACCTAGTACTAATAAGCAGGTACATGTGCTGCTGTAAGACAATCGTACCTAGTACTAATAAGCAGGGTACATGTGCTGGTGTAAGACAATCGTACCTAGTACTAATAAGCAGGGTACATGTGCTACTGTAAGACAATCGTACCTAGTACTAATAAGCAGGGTACATGTGCTGCTGTAAGACAATCGTACCTAGTACTAATAAGCAGGTACATGTGCTGCTGTAAGACAATAGTACCTAGTACTAATAAGCAGGTAGATGTGCTGCTGTAAGACAATCGTACCTAGTACTAATAAGCAGGTACATGTGCTGCTGTAAGACAATCGTACCTAGTACTAATAAGCAGGGTACATGTGCTACTGTAAGACAATCGTACCTAGTACTAATAAGCAGGGTACATGTGCTGCTGTAAGACAATCATACCTAGTACTAATAAGCAGGTACATATGCTGCTGTAATACAACCGTACCTAGTACTAATAAGCAGGGTACATGTGCTGCTGTAAGACAATCATACCTAGTACTAATAAGCAGGGTACATGTGCTGCTGTAAGACAATCGTACCTAGTACTAATAAGCAGTGTATATGTGCTACTGTAAGACAATCGTACCTAGTACTAATAAGCAGGGCACATGTGCTGCTGTAAGACAATCGTACCTAGTACTAATAAGCAGGGCACATGAGCTGCTGTAAGACAATCGTACATAGTACTAATAAGCAGGCACATGTGCTGCTGTAAGACAAGCGTACCTAGTACTAATAAGCAGGTACATGTGCTGCTGTAAGACAATCGTACCTAGTACTAATAAGCAGGTACATGTGCTGCTGTAAGACAATCGTACCTAGTACTAATAAGCAGGGTACATGTGCTGCTGTAAGACAATCATACCTAGTACTAATAATCAGGTACATGTGCTGCTGTAAGACAATCGTACCTACTACTAATAAGCAGGTACATGTGCTGCTGTAAGAAAATCGTACCTAGTACTAATAAGCAGGTACATGTGCTGCTGTAAGACAATCGTACCTAGTACTAATAAGCAGGGTACATGTGCTGGTGTAAGACAATCGTACCTAGTACTAATAAGCAGGGTACATGTGCTACTGTAAGACAATCGTACCTAGTACTAATAAGCAGGGTACATGTGCTGCTGTAAGACAATCGTACCTAGTACTAATAAGCAGGTACATGTGCTGCTGTAAGACAATAGTACCTAGTACTAATAAGCAGGTAGATGTGCTGCTGTAAGACAATCGTACCTAGTACTAATAAGCAGGTACATGTGCTGCTGTAAGACAATCGTACCTAGTACTAATAAGCAGGGTACATGTGCTACTGTAAGACAATCGTACCTAGTACTAATAAGCAGGGTACATGTGCTGCTGTAAGACAATCATACCTAGTACTAATAAGCAGGTACATATGCTGCTGTAATACAACCGTACCTAGTACTAATAAGCAGGGTACATGTGCTGCTGTAAGACAATCATACCTAGTACTAATAAGCAGGGTACATGTGCTGCTGTAAGACAATCGTACCTAGTACTAATAAGCAGTGTATATGTGCTACTGTAAGACAATCGTACCTAGTACTAATAAGCAGGGTACCTGTGCTGCTGTAAGACAATCGTACCTAGTACTAATAAGCAGGGTACATGTGCTGCTGTAAGACAATTGTACCTAGTACTAATAAGCAGGTACAGATGCTGCTGTAAGACAACCGTACCTAGTACTAATAAGCAGGTACATGTGCTGCTGTAAGACAATCATACCTAGTACTAATAAGCAGGTACATGTGCTGCTGTAAGACAATCATACCTAGTACTAATAAGCAGGTACATGTGCTGCTGTAAGACAATCGTACCTAGTACTAATAAGCAGGTACAGATGCTGCTGTAAGACAACCGTACCTAGTACTAATAAGCAGGTACATGTGCTGCTGTAAGACAATCGTACATAGTACTAATAAGCAGGGTACATGTGTGGCTGTAAGACAATCGTAACTAGTACTAATAAGCAGGTACATGTGCTGCTGTAAGACAACCGTACCTAGTACTAATAAGCAGGTACATGTGCTGCTGTAAGACAACCGTACCTAGTACTAATAAGCAGGTACATGTGCTGCTGTAAGACAACCGTACCTAGTACTAATAAGCAGGTACATGTGCTGCTGTAAGACAACCGAACCTAGTACTAATAACAGGGTACATGTGCTGCTGTAAGACAATCATACCTAGTACTAATAAGCAGGTACATATGCTGCTGTAAGACAACCGTACCTAGTACTAATAAGCAGGGTACATGTGCTGCTGTAAGACAATCATACCTAGTACTAATAAGCAGGGTACATGTGCTGCTGTAAGACAATCGTACCTAGTACTAATAACCAGTGTACATGTGCTACTGTAAGACAATCGTACCTAGTACTAATAAGCAGGGTACCTGTGCTGCTGTAAGACAATCGTACCTAGTACTAATAAGCAGGGTACATGTGCTGCTGTAAGACAATCGTACCTAGTACTAATAAGCAGGTACAGATGCTGCTGTAAGACAACCGTACCTAGTACTAATAAGCAGGTACATGTGCTGCTGTAAGACAACCGTACCTAGTACTAATAAGCAGGTACATGTGCTGCTGTAAGACAACCGTACCTGGTACTAATAAGCAGGTACATGTGCTGCTGTAAGACAATCATACCTAGTACTAATAAGCAGGTACATGTGCTGCTGTAAGACAATCGTACCTAGTACTAATAAGCAGGTACAGATGCTGCTGTAAGACAACCGTACCTAGTACTAATAAGCAGGTACATGTGCTGCTGTAAGACAATCGTACATAGTACTAATAAGCAGGGTACATGTGCTGCTGTAAGACAATCGTACCTAGTACTAATAAGCAGGTACATGTGCTGCTGTAAGACAACCGTACCTAGTACTAATAAGCAGGTACATGTGCTGCTGTAAGACAACCGTACCTAGTACTAATAAGCAGGTACATGTGCTGCTGTAAGACAACCGTACCTAGTACTAATAAGAAGGTACATGTGCTGCTGTAAGACAACCGAACCTAGTACTAATAAGCAGGTACATGTGCTGCTGTAAGACAATCGTACCTAGTACTAATAAGCAGGTACATGTGCTACTGTAAGACAATCGTACCTAGTACTAATAAGCAGGTACATGTGCTGCTGTAAGACAATCGTACCTAGTACTAATAAGCAGGTACATATGCTGCTATAAGACAATCGTACCTAGTACTAATAAGCAGGTACATGTGCTGCTGTAAGACAATCGTACCTAGTACTAATAAGCAGGTACATGTGCTACTGTAAGACAACCATACCTAGTACTAATAAGCAGGTAGATGTGCTGCTGTAAGACAATCGTACCTAGTACTAATAAGCAGGGCACATCTGCTGCTGTAAGACAATCGTACCTAGTACTAATAAGCAGGTACATGTGCTGCTGTAAGACAATCATACCTAGTACTAATAAGCAGGTACATGTGCTGCTGTAAGACAAGCGTACCTAGTACTAATAAGCAGGTACATGTGCTGCTGTAAGACACCGTACCTAGTACTAATAAGCAGGTGCATGCGCTGCTGTAAGACAATCGTACCTAGTACTAATATGCAGGTACATGTGCTGCTGTAAGACAATCGTACCTAGTACTAATAAGCAGGTACATGTGCTGCTGTAAGACAACCGTACCTAGTACTAATAAGCAGGTACATGTGCTACTGTAAGACAATCGTACCTAGTACTAATAAGCAGGTACATGTGCTGCTGTAAGACAATAGTACCTAGTACTAATAAGCAGGTACATGTGCTGCTGTAAGACAACCGTACCTAGTACTAATAAGCAGGTACATGTGCTGCTGTAAGACAACCGTACCTAGTACTAATAAGCAGGTACATGTGCTACTGTAAGACAATCGTACCTAGTACTAATAAGCAGGTACATGTGCTACTGTAAGACAATCGTACCGCAGCACTGTTCTCACCTCACATGTCTCTGTCACTTCCTGTCGACCCCTCTGTACCCAGCGTTTTTATTGCCAGCCCGTACATACAAGCCCTCCAGGGCAAGTTGCACCTACTGAGCACACATGGACTAAATTAGACTGATCCTAGAATGTAGGTAGTTAGGACGTAGGGAACCTAACCCAATTAGGACATGGAACCCAAAATTTCTCATTCATACAATTTTAAACAACTTTCCAATTTATTCATTAGCATTAATTCTCTTGGGATTTTTTGCTAAAGTAACAGCAATGCATACTGAGAGCTATCTTACCACATCACGTAAGCCAATGACCAAAGGCATTTATGTGCCGTGCTTGCTGGTGATTTTTGGCTAAGCATTTATGCCTCTTGTCTTTGGCTCACCAGATGTGCTCAACTAGCTCCCAGTAGTGTATTGCTGCACTGGAGATGATCTTAGCTATGTATTAACCCTTTGCAGTTATAAATAACAGAGTTATATGCAAGCAACAGTGCAATAATATTATCACAGCATTATCTTTTTGCACTTTTAAATATTTCTCTTCATCTTGGGTATCACTTTCACCACTGGCTCCATTTCATAGCAGGTGGGGGAGAGGTGATAATATCCACACTATGCGCTGCTTTCCATTCATTAATATTTGTATTTACAGTCTATGGGGCATATTTATGTAAGTGCGAGCAACATGATACGATGTAGCAGATCATGTCCGCTGCACATCGATAAATGCAGACAGCATACACTGTCGGCATTTATCATTGCACCAGCTGTACTTGTGAATTGCTGGTGCAATGCCGCCCCCTGCAGATTCGCAGCCAATCGGCCGCTAGCAGTGGGTGTCAATCAACCCGATCGTATTCGATCAGGTTGATTTCTGTCCACCACCTCAGAGCAGGCGGAGAAGTTATGGAGCCACGGTCTTTAAACAAGGGAAAACATACGGAGTTTGATAAATTGACCCCAAGGTAGCTGAGTCTAGATAAGTGTCCCAGCTTTTATTGGCCAATATAATCTCTGTTTCTGAGCATTGATAAACGTATATTATTTATATATAGTTGTGCAGCTTTTTTTGGTAACTGCAGCTGACCCTACAGGGTGGGACTGTACCCTAAAGCAGTTTACTCACTTTAAGGGTGTTGCCTGGACATCCTGGCGGGGAGGAAAGGCTCAACACATTCCCTTGTGCGGAGGTGTCAGATATGTTTTCGCTGGTGCTGCTGCGCTCTGGTATGAGCCTGTCTGCTTCTGTTCTACAGCTCACCCTCCAGCATTTGGGTGGAGTTTCCCAATACTGCTGTAAAATGAGTTTTACCAAGACCTGCATATGACTCCTTGACACATCCAGCACTGCCTGTTGTGGCATCCAGGAGACAAGAAGTCTTAGGCTGGTCCCCTGACACATATCTTAAAACAAACCAGTTCTGCAGAGAAAAGCTATTTAGAGTATTGCATAATTACTATCAAAGAAATATTCTTGCACTTGGCAGTTTTTGAAGTGTCTGTCAGGTTAACTTGGACTAAAACACTTGAGCTTGTATTCTCCTTGGGGCAGGAATTCCCATCTCACCAGATGATGTTTTGTATCCAAACACAGTGACGGAGACACTGACTCTAATTGTCACATTGTTTCTTTTTCCATTTAATGCGTCAGCGCAGAAATAAGTGACTAAGCCTGATGACATTAAAGTCATTTTTTTATATCCTCAGTTAGTCAGTGCACTGCTAAAGACATATTTTAAATCCTTTAACATCATACTTTTGTTAGCACAATCAAGAGCAGTTCACAGATATACCCCTTGAAAAGCCTGGTATAAAGCATAATACTGGTCACTTTTCTTGTGACTAATTAGTGACAGATGCAGACGAGTTTGTGCTTTGATGTAACTAATTAGCATGTAGAATATCCGAGGGTCAGGTACATTTTACTGCCCTTAAAGGAGCATTGAATGAAGTAGAATTGCATAATCAACAAGTGCATATTAAAAAGAGAATGCTAAGACACTTACTATGAATTTCAAATGAGCAGATTTGTTTCTGACAAATTTCAAGATTTCCTTCCATTTCCCTGTTCCCTGTATTTTTATCAGCCAATCACAGATTTCTATATGCATACACTCTGTATTCTTGCACATGCTGCTCAGTATTTGCTTCCTCAAAAAGTGTGCAAATAAATATTAATTTGCTCAATTTGGTAATTTAAGTAAATTGGAAAGTTTAAAAAAAAAAAAGTATATGCTTTATTTGAGTCAAAAAGGGTTTTATTTTGACTTTGGAGTCTCTTAGTACGATGAATGCAAAATTAATAATATTTATTGTGATTAAATTTGCTTTGTTCTCTTGGTATTCTTTGAAAGCTAAAGCTAGGTAGGCTCATATGCTAATTTCTAAACCTTTGAAGGCCGCCTCTTATCTGAATGCATTTAACAGTTTTTCACAGCTAGAGGGCATTGGTTCACGTGTACCATATCGATAACCTTGTGCTCACGCCCATGGAGTTACTTATGAGAGGGCACTGATTGGCTTAATTGCAAGTCTGTCAAAAGAGCTGTGATAAGTTCTGCAGAGACTTAGATACAAGGTAATCACAGAGGTAAAATTATGCCAAACTGAGGAATGGGTAATAAAGGGGATTATTTATCTTTTTAAACCATAAAAATTCTGGAGTAGACTGTCCCTTTAACAAAGCAAATATATAGATTAAATGGACGTGAAAGACAAAATTAAACTTTTATGGTTCAGTTAAAGCCATTTAAAATTATCTTCTATTATCAAATTTACTCTGTTCTCTTGGTATCCTTTCTTGAAAAGCAATATACTACTAGAGGGGTACATCAACATGAGAAATAAAATTCTGAAAATAAAGGTCTTGTGATGCCCGAGTATTGTGACGTCACACAAGTTTTTAAACTGACAGAAAACCCAAAACATTTTCTTTCACGATCCAGATAGAACAAACAATTTTCCAATCTACTTTTATTATAATTTTTTCTTGTTATCCTTTGTTGAAAACCAGGGATGTCGCTCGGGAGCATGCACGTGTCTGCAGTACTTTATGGCAGCAGTTTTGCAGCAATGTTATACATTAGCAAGAACACTAGATGTCAGCACTATTTCCTGTCATGTAGTGCTTCAGGCATGTGCACGCTATCTCTTCAACAAAGAATACCAAAGGAACAAAGCAAATTTGATAATAGAAGTAAATTATATCCAGGGTGAGAATAAAAAAGATTTGGGCTTTAACAATTATGTATTTTGCTAATGGCCACTAACACACACGGATATTTCTTATGCAAAACAGCACCAAAAGATTAAAAAATGAAAAACTGCTTAAATTTAAATGTTAAATTAGCAAGAAAATAAAGTTTGACTCAATAGGACAACTCCTAACGTTACATTAGTGGTATGGGAACCTAACATATATTTAAAATGCTCTCTTTACAACTAAGAAAGGAAAAACTATGGCCATTTTATTTCTACAAATAATGGATTAATAATATCCTTTGTGCTCACAAGTAAAGTCTAGTAGATCAATAACTGAACTGCGCAGAGTCATTAGAACTGAGTGACAGTGACACTTTAAGAGTTCTATGAGGGGACCCACATCTAGGTTACTACAGGTCACAGCAGACGTGCCACAGGTCAGGTGGCACACACACGCACAAAGTGACACCTCCCATCAGTGCTGAGACTTGGGGATTTAACTCATTTGGGCAGCCAGCCTTTTACTGTAGCACATCACACCTCAGCACTATGAGGTTAACTTGTTCCCTGCCACATCACTTCAAGCACCCCCAGCATCTATGCACAAAATAGCTTAAAGGGACAGTCTACGCCAGATTTTTTATTGTTTCAAAAAATAGACAATCCCTTTATTACCCATTTCCCAGTTTTACATAACCAACACTGTTATATTTATACACTTTTTACCTCTGTGATTACCTTGTATCTAAGTCTCTGCAGACTGTCCTCTTATCTCAGTTCTTTTGACAGACTTGCATTTTAGCCAATCAGTGCTGACTCATAAATAACTCCACGGGGGTGAGCACAATATTATCTATATGGCACAAATGAACTAGCTCTGTCTAGCTGTGAAAAACTGTCAAAGGGTCTTCAAGGGCTCAGAAATTAGCATATGCGCCTACCTAGGTTCAGCCTACAAAAAAGGATCCCAAGAGAACAAAGCAAATATGAAGATAAAAGTAAATTGGAAAGCTGTTTAAAATTGCAAGGACCCATAGAGGCCTATTTATCATATGTCTGTCGGACCTGATCCGAGAGTGCAGATCAGGTCCGACAGACATCGCTGAATGCGGAGAGCAATACGCTCTCCGTATTCAGCATTGCACCAGCAGCTCATTGTTCTATGACTCTATAGTGCGCTGGGAGGGTATCATGTGTGTACCAGCATTATATCACAATATACCCTCCATCTATTCCAATGCTAGTTTGCCTTTCTGCATTTATAAATGCTGTCATCTAAGTAACATTTAGCATAAGAAAATAAAGCTATTGTACAATATATCAATAAACTTACTGGGTTAAACAGGACACTTTCCCCTGGGTAAATACCTGCCGGATCAGAAGCTATGACCTCTGGGAGGAGCACAGGAGCTAACAATTGTTTTTTTCTGTCTCTGTTCTCTGATCCCAGCTAAACTTGTAAGCCAGGGGTCAAACAAAACAGCGTGTTTTATGGGATCAATGTACATGCAGCAATAGATAAGGAAGATCATAGATACCAGATGTCATAAAGAAACAGTGAACTCAAGAAAACCAATAATATTAAGAGTATCCCATAGTTAAGATCATTAAACACTGCAAACATATGGGTCATTATAAAATTGACTAAATATAGTCTTGGCTTCTGGTTACCTCTGCACCAGAAAGTGTCGGTCAACGAGTGCTGCCACCTGGTTCTGGTATTGTCCCCTTTAAAGGGATGTTAAAGGGACATTAAACAATAAATAAATGCTAGATAAAATGATGCATTCAAAGAAAAGATTAGTCTGAGAAAAACCTGTAGATGTATTTTTTTAACATTTCATTAGCTGTTTAAATATTGACAAAATAAAGTTTTAGTGTCTATAAAACAATGGAAGTTTCCATGTTGTAACTTAGGTTACCTTTTCTGCTGTGGCCAATTAGGGACAGTTATAAATAGGTCACTAGAGTGTGCAGCCAATGGTTGTGTTAATTATAACAGTGTTCTGCACTTCCATTTCTAACAGCAACCAAATACTTCACAATATCAGAATCGAATTACAGGAAAAGGGGACAAAATAATTTATTTATTTTTATTTATACAGTTTATCATTTTATATTACCATCTCAGGGTGTTTAATGTCCCTTTCAACAGTCATTGTTATAATAAAAAGCACTAAGCAGTGGCTTATACTTACTAGAGATCATTGTAATATGTATAAGTTATCGTTTTAAATGGATTTTACCTTTTATTTCTTTTTCTGCACTACATTTGTGCAGTGTTTATTCCTTCCTGTCACAGCCCTACAAGGAGGCTGTTGTCTCTGCAGGAAGTTTATCTAGCACAATGCCATAAAACTTCTAGAATAACATGAGCTGGTTTACTATAAAGTGAATAGATAACAGGGAGTCATATTTGCTCATGCTCAGATCAGTCAGAATGTTACCTAAGTTGCCAAGATTTCAGCACTTTTATCACACTGGGGGCAGGGGCTACACTGAGAAATTCTAAGTGCTCGTTTTGCAAGAAAACAAGTTGTTTGTTTGTTTTTAAAAACAATCTGTTTCTATATATGTATAAACAAGAGAACTAGAGAAGATGGTCTAAACCATAGACTCTGGGACTGCACTACAGTAGCCCAAGCGATATTGTAATTAGTATTTTTCTACCACAATAAAGTGGAACGTAAAAAAATTGGCTGTATTTAGCAGCCAAAATGAAACAGAGGATCAATCTGTGCAGCTAGATCATAAAAAGGACGAAATATCCCTACTAGACTTCCAAACGTACAAACCTGAAAAAACAAGAAAAAATGATTTTAGCGCACAAGATATAGTTATCATACAGATATTTTACCATATGTGAAAAACGAGTGTATAGGAAAAACCAAGTGAATTATCTATGTTTTTACAAATCATTATTATTATTATTATTATACTTTATTTATGAAGCGGAATATGAATTATATTCTGCAGCGCTGTCCATGGATACAGATAATTTAAATAAAACAATAGTATAAAACTTCTAAGACTAAGAGACAGGACAGAATTTACAAACACATACAGGAGGAATCGAGGGCCCTATTCTCGTGGGAACTTACAAACAAATAAATCATAAATGAGGCAAGACTCTAAATAAAGTGTCTGAAAGAATAATAAATACATAAAAGAAAAACATTAAAAAAAAAAAGGAAATCGATGCTCCAAATGGGCACTATATCAAAAGCAGTAAAAATTAATACAATAAATTATTAAACTAAAATAGGGTAATTGATTGCCTACCAAATTACCATCATCAGTAGTAAGGACCACTATAGGAGGAATATAAAAGAGTATCTATATATAAATTATACAGTACATACAAAAATTCACAATGTACTAGATATATAAAAAGTAGTTATAAATGTGTCAGGAGGACACCATTAACGGATAATAGTCTGTACAGGGACAAACAAATAAGAGCACAAGCAGATAAATAGTTTGTACAAAATAGGTGCAATAATATTCCAGTAGAAGTTCAATGTATATATATCTTGTTCATAGATGTGCGGGCTTATCCTTAAATGTGGCTAACAAATGGGTACTCACCGGACTTAACCTCAGTCCTATGAGGTAAGTGATACGCTCAATAGTGGAGGATGGTACGGTCTGTTTATCCAAAGACTAGGACGACCCAGCTGTGCTTTTTCTTCACCAAATGGACACTCCTTAATCCAGTCTCCGTATTCAATCTTTAAACGTTACCGATATATGTGGGAGGTACTTGTAAGGAAGATATTTTCACAGGAGCGATATATAAGGGGTACAAAACCGGAGAAAAAAACTCCAATAGTGTAATACTGTTTTTATTAACAATGGAGAGCACACACTTAAAACCCGTAGTGATTATGCTTACACAATTCCACCTCAACATATGAGGTATGGCACGACTTAAAAAATAAAACCCTAAAGGCTTCAGAACATGGCAACTACCAGGACCGGGTAGCCCACTCTAAATTGCCTTACGCGTTTCAAAGTATATCTGGTTGTCAGAACTTCTTTGTCAGAGGCTTATGGGCCTTATTGGAGTTTTTTATCCTGTTTTGTACCCCTTATATATCGCTCCTGTGAAAATATCTTCCTTACAAGTACCTCCCACATATATCGGTAACGTTTGGAGATTAAATACGGAGACTGGATTAAGGAGTGTCCGTTTGGTGGAGAAAAAGCACAGCTGGGTCCTCCTGGTCTTTGGATAAACAGACTGTACCATCCTCCACTATTGAGCGTATCACTTACCTCATAGGACTGAGGTTAAGTCCGGTGAGTACCCATTTGTTAGCCACATTTAAGGATAAGCCTGCACATCTATGAACAAGATATATATACATTGAACTTCTACTGGAATATTATTGCACCTATTTTGTACAAGCTATTTATTTGCTTGGGCTCTTATTTGCTTGTCCCCGTACAGACTATTATCCATTTATGGTGTCCTCCTGACACCCATTATAACTACTTTTTATATATCTGGTACATTGTGATTTTTTTTATGTACTGTATAATTTATATATAGATACTCTTTTATATTCCTCCTATAGTTGTCCTTACTACTGATGATGGTAATTTGGTAGGCAATCAATTTCCCTATTTTATTTTAATAATTTATTGTATTAATTTTTACTGCTTTTGATATAGTGCCCATTTGGAGTATCGATTTACTTTTTTTTAATGTATTTTTTTAAATGTATTTATTATTCTTTCAGACACTTTATTTAGAGTCTTGACTCATTTATGTTTTATTTGGTTTTTCCTATACACTCGTTTTTCACATATGGTAAAATATCTGTATGATAACTATATCTTGTGCGCTAAGATAATTTTTTCTTGTTTTTTCTGTTTCTATATATGTTTGATTTAGCATATTTGGTCTTACCAAAGAATCACTGTTTAATATCCCTTTAAATTAAACCAATGGTTGATGGTAACATTTATGGTTCAAAGGGACCCTCCACCTATGTAACACTTTTCACCTGCTTAATCTCAAACAAATCAGAAATTTATTTTCAGGAAATTGTCCCAATCATTAAGGCAAAAACTTTTTTTAACCTGTCCTTAAGAAGGCATTGCGTTTACTATAACACAAAGACTTTAGCACTTTGTTATAGTCTACTGCAGTGCAATTTCCTCAAGCTGTGTCATGGGTCTTTACATGCTAAGGTGCACTTTAGTAATTAACATGTCACATTGTATGACAACAGTCGCTATGTTTAACTAAAAGTGAGTTAGGTTAATTAAGGGCCTCTAAGGTCTCACTAATGTTGTTCTATGTAGCCTGTGCACTAAAGAATGGAGAGATAAGGTAACTTATCTGAAAGGTTTCCTAGAATAATATGAACTATAGAAGGCGAGAGTTATTACTGTACTAATCTAATTGATGAATCTGCTGACATAAACACAACAAAAATTCTGAAACTTTACTGAGATATTTATTTGTTGAAGGCAAAAATGACTTTCCACTTGCCTAAAAGGCTGTTCATTATGGGGGGGGGGGGGTTAAAGTAGATCTGTCAAGCCCTTGAATATGTATATTTTCATATAAAGTAACAATATATCATTACGAAAGACTCTTTTCAAGATTAAATAAACGTAATTTGCCCAGCCTATTATAGGTAAATATTTTTCTTTTTTAATACTGTTTTAAGAGTTGAATACTCTTTTATGAAGAACTCTTACAACACCGGATTCGATATCCAGAGTGATGTTTTACAGTAAATTTGCTAACAGAACTAGTATGCACAGATGCCATACAGTTATGTAGGATAAAAATGCAAATGGAAAAATGGCTATATGAATAAACTATAGGCAGTCATATTTTATAATGTGATTTGCAAAGCGTGTTGTGTTACCTTTCTCTTATATCTGTGGATGTCCCCTATGGAGTTAGCCAAGCTGTTGGGTCCCAGTAACATGCGGGTGCTTCGGGGCCATTCAGTGCTCACCAGGTGATGTTCTCCCATTAAAATCTTCCTGACATTTTCAGCTCCTGTCACCCTGATCAGGGGGCGACCCAACAAGTGGGTTTTAAACACGTTTCCATATTTTTCTCTCCTGGAGGACTGAAAACCTGAGCCCTGTTGGAGAAACAGAGAAGCAATTCATTCATTTGGAGAAAAAAAAAATGAAAACAAATAAAGACTCCCCATGAGTGTGGCCAGACTTCTAGTGTATGTTTTACATAGGGAGGGGAAGGTTGTTATTTATCTCAGTGACTGTTATGTCCTCTGTAGGTAACCTGCAAACCCTGCCACTTACAATGTAACATACAGCACAGATTCACATGAGTCACCATAAGGCTTTCTATAGTACCGGGTGATCACAGCTGTAAGTTATTACTAAATCACAGAACATCCCCAGATGGGGAGAAAGCGCTAAACGCTCAGAAACTATGAGAGCTTTTTGCATCTGCTCCAACTGCCTCTAAACGAGATGATACATTATTATGGACTCAGCACTTTCATGCTGTGTTTCTTCAGACACAAAGTTCAGGTTAGACCAGGGCTGTTAGCTGTGGATCTTTACAATTTTAGCCCAATATGGGCAGCTTTATCTGGTATTCCATTATAAATAACTTACATACAGTGATACCATTATAACCCACAGTATACATATACAGGGGCATATTTATCAATCTCTTGAGGCCCCTTGTTTACCGCGAGCCTTCAGGCTCACTGCAAACAGACGTTATGCCCCATAACTTGTCTGCCTGCTCTGAGGGGGCAGACAGAAATCAAGCCGATCGAATACGCTGATTGGCCGCGAATTTGCAGGGGGATGATAATGCCCATTTATCGATGTGCAGCGGACATGATACGCTACTTCATATCATGTCCGCTCCCAACATTGATAAATATACCCCACAGTGTTCTCCCCGGGGTTTCATTTAACGTATTCCAATATTAAGATAAAAAATGTTCAATGTCTGTGGCACAAATAATCATTAAATCAATTTATGGAAAATTATTAAATTAATTTGTATTTTGGATAGCTTAAAGGGACAGCAAAGTCATCATTAGACATACATGATTCAGACAGAGCATGCAATTTTAAACAACTTTCCAATTTACTTCAAGTATTTCATTTGCTTCCTTCTTTTGTTATCCTTTGTTGAAGGGTTTGCCTAGGTAAGCTTAAGAGCAGCAACACCCCTGGGTGCAAGCTGCTGATTGGTTGCTGCATTGACTATTGACATTGGCTCACCCCATGTGATCAGTTAGAAACAGGTAGTGCATTGCTGCTCCTTCAGCAAATGATACCAAGAGAATGAAGCAAATTTGATAATAGAATTAAATTGGAAAGTTGTTTTAAAAACATAATGAAATAAATGTTTTGGACTTCATGTCCCTTTAAGTAACATTCATAATTTGCAGATAAAATGATAATATTATAAAGTATTAGAATGCCCCACCGGCCACTACATATAGCCTCATTATATATAACAGACCATCATCATGCCGTCAGTATTTCACATTCATTAACAAATACTGCAATTCATTAATATTTGTCATGTTTAACTTTACTAAAGATATCTTATATGTTTTTATTTCTTTTTTATTTCCTTCTGGGCAAACCTAAAGAAGTGTCTGATGATATCTCTGATTATAGGTTGCTTATACAATAGTTTCACTTTGAACAGCTAGCAAAATCCAGCGTATGTCTGACATTAATTAAACCTAGACAGGCACCTCACCTCCGTGCAGCAAATTCTTTTAAATTGCAAGTTATGTAATGCTACCTATTACTAGAATTTGTTGGGTATACAACAGGAGACAATTTAAAGGGACAGTCTACTTAAAAGTGTATATTGTTTAAAAAGATAGATAATCCCTTTATTATCCATTCCCCAGTTTTGCATAACCAACACTGTTATATTAATACACTGTTTACCTCTGTGATTACCTTGTATCTAAGTCTCTGCAGACTGCCCCTTATCTCAGTGCTTTTTACAGACTTGCATTTTACATACAACATAGTAACCAAGTAGAATATTGATGTGCCATTTAATAAGCCAGGAACTGATGATTTAATTTATATTAAAAGATGTAATATAAAAAATAACTTGAAGCCAAAGGTAATATTGTAAAAGCCAGAATTGGTTAAGCTACAGTATATTTTGTATTATACATAAGCATTTGTTTTAATCTAAAATGTTTTATTTTTCCTCTAGTATACAGCTTTGGATACCAAAGAAAATTTGATAGAGTGCAAATGCACCCTTCCTTGGCAGCAATGAGGTGTAACTGTGCCAAGTCACATTTGCTGGAGAGAGGCGTTAACATGAACCAGGTTATAAGACGGATGGCACAGATGCGCTGCACATTAGTATTATAACATGGTTTAATGAATATGAATCATGAGATGATTGGTGTGTGACAAGTTTAAGTTTGGGTCAATAAATCACTTAGTGCTAAAGATGAAAATTTGCAAAAACTTAGTTCAACAAAGTGATCAACACTTGCTTTAAACTATAGAGTCAGTGAATATATTTTATAAATCAAAACAAATGCACTCACAAAGGTAAGTGCATAGCAATACAAATACAGCTAGTGATCACACAGGGGGCAGGAATTAGTGCATAACTATACATATACAGCTAGTGATCACACAGGGGAAAGGAATCAGTGCATAACTATACATATACAGCTAGTGATCACACAGGGGACAGGAATTAGTGCATAACTATACATATACAGCTAGTGATCACACAGGGGGCAGGAATTAGTGCATAACTATACATATACAGCTAGTGATCACACAGGGGACAGGAATTAGTGCATAACTATACATATACACCTAGTGATCACACAGGGGGCAGGAATTAGTGCATAACTATACATATACAGCTAGTGATCACACAGGGGACAGGAATTAGTGCATAACTATACATATACACCTAGTGATCACACAGGGGAAAGGAATTAGTGCATAACTATACATATACAGCTAGGGATTACACAGGGGTAGGAATTAGTGCATAACTATACATATACAGCTAGTGATCACACAGGGGGTAGGAATTAGTGCATAACTATATATATACAGCTAGTGATCACACAGGGGGCAGGAATTAGTGCATAACTATACATATACAGCTAGTGATCACACAGGGGACAGGAATTAGTGCATAAATATACATATACAGCTAGTGATCACACAGGGGGCAGGAATTAGTGCATAACTATACATATACACCTAGTGATCACACAGGGGACAGGAATTAGTGCATAACTATAACTATACAGCTAGTGATCACACAGGGGACAGGAATTAATGCATAACTATACATATACAGCTAGTGATCACACAGGGGGCAGGAATTAGTGCATAACTATACATATACAGCTAGTGATCACACAGGGGGCAGGAATTAGTGCATAACTATACGTATACAGCTAGTGATTACCCAGGGGGCAGGAATTAGTGCATAACTATACATATACACCTAGTGATCACACAGGGGGCAGGAATTAATGCATAACTATACATATACAGCTAGTGATCACACAGGGGAAAGGAATCAGTGCATAGCAATACAAATACACCTAGTGATCACACAGGGGGCATGAATTAGTGCATAGCAATACAAATACAGCTAGTGATCACACAGGGGGCAGGAATTAGTGCATAACTATACATATACACCTAGTGATCACACAGGGGGCAGGAATTAGTGCATAACTATACATATACACCTAGTGATCACACAGGGGGCAGGAATTAATGCATAACTATACATATACAGCTAGTGATCACACAGGGGAAAGGAATCAGTGCATAGCAATACAAATACACCTAGTGATCACACAGGGGGCATGAATTAGTGCATAGCAATACAAATACAGCTAGTGATCACACAGGGGGCAGGAATTAGTGCATAGCAATACAAATACAGCTAGTGATCACACAGGGGGCAGGAATTAGTGCATAGCAATACATATACACCTAGTGATCACACAGGGGGCAGGAATTAGTGCATAACTATACATATACACCTAGTGATCACACAGGGGGCAGGAATTAGTGCATAACTATAACTATACAGCTAGTGATCACACAGGGGGCAGGAATTAGTGCATAACTATACATATACACCTAGTGATCACACAGGGGGCAGGAATTAGTGCATAACTATAACTATACAGCTAGTGATCACACAGGGGGCAGGAATTAGTGCATAACAATACATATACAGCTAGTGATCACACAGGGGGCAGGAATTAGTGCATAACTATACATATACACCTAGTGATCACACAGGGGGCAGGAATTAGTGCATAACTATACATATACAGCTAGTGATCACACAGGGGGCAGGAATTAGTGCATAGCAATACAAATACAGCTAGTGATCACTCAGGGGGCAGGAATTAGTGCATAACTATAACTATACAGCTAGTGATCACACAGGGGGTAGGAATTAGT
The DNA here is from genome assembly GCF_027579735.1 of Bombina bombina. Taxonomy (NCBI): domain Eukaryota; kingdom Metazoa; phylum Chordata; class Amphibia; order Anura; family Bombinatoridae; genus Bombina; species Bombina bombina. The sequence goes on from NC_069500.1 coordinate 1,409,360,803, forward strand.
GCATAACTATAACTATACAGCTAGTGATCACACAGGGGAAAGGAATTAGTGCATAACTATACATATACAGCTAGGGATTACACAGGGGGGAGGAATTAGTGCATAACTATACGTATACAGCTAGTGATCACACAGGGGACAGGAATTAGTGCATAACTATACATATACAGCTAGTGATCACACAGGGGGCAGGAATTAGTGCATAACTATACATATACAGCTAGTGATCACACAGGGGGCAGGAATTAGTGCATAACTATACATATACAGCTAGTGATCACACAGGGGGCAGGAATTAGTGCATAACTATACATATACAGCTAGTGATCACACAGGGGAAAGGAATTGGTGCATAACTATACATATACAGCTAGTGATCACACAGGGGACAGGAATTAGTGCATAACTATACATATACAGCTAGTGATCACACAGGGGGCAGGAATTAGTGCATAACTATACATATACAGCTAGTGATCACACAGGGGGTAGGAATTAGTGCATAACTATACATATACACCTAGCGATCACACAGGGGCCAGGAATTAGTGCATAACTATACGTATACAGCTAGTGATCACACAGGGGGTAGGAATTAGTGCATAGCTATACATATACAGCTAGTGATCACTCAGGGGGCAGGAATTAGTGCATAACTATAACTATACAGCTAGTGATCACACAGGGGGTAGGAATTAGTGCATAACTATACGTATACAGCTAGTGATAACACAGGGTACAGGAATTGGTGCATAACTATACATATACAGCTAGTGATCACTCAGGGGGCAGGAATTAGTGCATAACTATACATATACAGCTAGTGATCACACAGGGGAAACGAATTAGTGCATAACTATACAAATACAGCTAGTGATCACACAGGGGGCAGGAATTAGTGCATAACTATACATATACAGCTAGTGATCACACAGGGGGCAGGAATTAGTGCATAACTATACATATACAGCTAGTGATCACACAGGGGGCAGGAATTAGTGCATAACTATACATATACAGCTAGTGATCACACAGGGGGCAGGAATTAGTGCATAACTATACATATACAGCTTGTGATCACACAGGGGGCAGGAATTAGTGCATAACTATACATATACACCTAGTGATCACACAGGGGGCAGGAATTAATGCATAACTATACATATACAGCTAGTGATCACACAGGGGAAAGGAATCAGTGCATAACTATACATATACAGCTAGTGATCACACAGGGGAAAGGAATTAGTGCATAGCAATACAAATACACCTAGTGATCACACAGGGGGCATGAATTAGTGCATAGCAATACAAATACAGCTAGTGATCACACAGGGGGCAGGAATTAGTGCATAGCAATACAAATACAGCTAGTGATCACACAGGGGGCAGGAATTAGTGCATAGCAATACATATACACCTAGTGATCACACAGGGGGCAGGAATTAGTGCATAACTATACATATACACCTAGTGATCACACAGGGGGCAGGAATTAGTGCATAACTATAACTATACAGCTAGTGATCACACAGGGGGCAGGAATTAGTGCATAACTATACATATACAGCTAGTGATCACACAGGGGGCAGGAATTAGTGCATAACTATACATATACACCTAGTGATCACACAGGGGGCAGGAATTAGTGCATAACTATACATATACAGCTAGTGATCACACAGGGGGCAGGAATTAGTGCATAGCAATACAAATACAGCTAGTGATCACTCAGGGGGCAGGAATTAGTGCATAACTATAACTATACAGCTAGTGATCACACAGGGGGTAGGAATTAGTGCATAACTATAACTATACAGCTAGTGATCACACAGGGGAAAGGAATTAGTGCATAACTATACATATACAGCTAGGGATTACACAGGGGGTAGGAATTAGTGCATAACTATACGTATACAGCTAGTGATCACACAGGGGACAGGAATTAGTGCATAACTATACATATACAGCTAGTGATCACACAGGGGGCAGGAATTAGTGCATAACTATACATATACAGCTAGTGATCACACAGGGGGCAGGAATTAGTGCATAACTATACATATACAGCTAGTGATCACACAGGGGGCAGGAATTAGTGCATAACTATACATATACAGCTAGTGATCACACAGGGGAAAGGAATTAGTGCATAACTATACATATACAGCTAGTGATCACACAGGGGACAGGAATTAGTGCATAACTATACATATACAGCTAGTGATCACACAGGGGGCAGGAATTAGTGCATAACTATACATATACAGCTAGTGATCACACAGGGGGTAGGAATTAGTGCATAACTATACATATACACCTAGCGATCACACAGGGGCCAGGAATTAGTGCATAACTATACGTATACAGCTAGTGATCACACAGGGGGTAGGAATTAGTGCATAACTATACATATACAGCTAGTGATCACTCAGGGGGCAGGAATTAGTGCATAACTATAACTATACAGCTAGTGATCACACAGGGGAAAGGAATCAGTGCATAGCAATACAAATACACCTAGTGATCACACAGGGGGCATGAATTAGTGCATAGCAATACAAATACAGCTAGTGATCACACAGGGGGCAGGAATTAGTGCATAGCAATACAAATACAGCTAGTGATCACACAGGGGGCAGGAATTAGTGCATAGCAATACATATACACCTAGTGATCACACAGGGGGCAGGAATTAGTGCATAACTATACATATACACCTAGTGATCACACAGGGGGCAGGAATTAGTGCATAACTATAACTATACAGCTAGTGATCACACAGGGGGCAGGAATTAGTGCATAACTATACATATACACCTAGTGATCACACAGGGGGCAGGAATTAGTGCATAACTATAACTATACAGCTAGTGATCACACAGGGGGCAGGAATTAGTGCATAACAATACATATACAGCTAGTGATCACACAGGGGGCAGGAATTAGTGCATAACTATACATATACACCTAGTGATCACACAGGGGGCAGGAATTAGTGCATAACTATACATATACAGCTAGTGATCACACAGGGGGCAGGAATTAGTGCATAGCAATACAAATACAGCTAGTGATCACTCAGGGGGCAGGAATTAGTGCATAACTATAACTATACAGCTAGTGATCACACAGGGGGTAGGAATTAGTGCATAACTATAACTATACAGCTAGTGATCACACAGGGGAAAGGAATTAGTGCATAACTATACATATACAGCTAGGGATTACACAGGGGGGAGGAATTAGTGCATAACTATACGTATACAGCTAGTGATCACACAGGGGACAGGAATTAGTGCATAACTATACATATACAGCTAGTGATCACACAGGGGGCAGGAATTAGTGCATAACTATACATATACAGCTAGTGATCACACAGGGGGCAGGAATTAGTGCATAACTATACATATACAGCTAGTGATCACACAGGGGGCAGGAATTAGTGCATAACTATACATATACAGCTAGTGATCACACAGGGGAAAGGAATTGGTGCATAACTATACATATACAGCTAGTGATCACACAGGGGACAGGAATTAGTGCATAACTATACATATACAGCTAGTGATCACACAGGGGGCAGGAATTAGTGCATAACTATACATATACAGCTAGTGATCACACAGGGGGTAGGAATTAGTGCATAACTATACATATACACCTAGCGATCACACAGGGGCCAGGAATTAGTGCATAACTATACGTATACAGCTAGTGATCACACAGGGGGTAGGAATTAGTGCATAGCTATACATATACAGCTAGTGATCACTCAGGGGGCAGGAATTAGTGCATAACTATAACTATACAGCTAGTGATCACACAGGGGGTAGGAATTAGTGCATAACTATACGTATACAGCTAGTGATAACACAGGGTACAGGAATTGGTGCATAACTATACATATACAGCTAGTGATCACTCAGGGGGCAGGAATTAGTGCATAACTATACATATACAGCTAGTGATCACACAGGGGAAACGAATTAGTGCATAACTATACAAATACAGCTAGTGATCACACAGGGGGCAGGAATTAGTGCATAACTATACATATACAGCTAGTGATCACACAGGGGGCAGGAATTAGTGCATAACTATACATATACAGCTAGTGATCACACAGGGGGCAGGAATTAGTGCATAACTATACATATACAGCTAGTGATCACACAGGGGGCAGGAATTAGTGCATAACTATACATATACAGCTTGTGATCACACAGGGGGCAGGAATTAGTGCATAACTATACATATACACCTAGTGATCACACAGGGGGCAGGAATTAATGCATAACTATACATATACAGCTAGTGATCACACAGGGGAAAGGAATCAGTGCATAACTATACATATACAGCTAGTGATCACACAGGGGAAAGGAATTAGTGCATAGCAATACAAATACACCTAGTGATCACACAGGGGGCATGAATTAGTGCATAGCAATACAAATACAGCTAGTGATCACACAGGGGGCAGGAATTAGTGCATAGCAATACAAATACAGCTAGTGATCACACAGGGGGCAGGAATTAGTGCATAGCAATACATATACACCTAGTGATCACACAGGGGGCAGGAATTAGTGCATAACTATACATATACACCTAGTGATCACACAGGGGGCAGGAATTAGTGCATAACTATAACTATACAGCTAGTGATCACACAGGGGGCAGGAATTAGTGCATAACTATACATATACAGCTAGTGATCACACAGGGGGCAGGAATTAGTGCATAACTATACATATACACCTAGTGATCACACAGGGGGCAGGAATTAGTGCATAACTATACATATACAGCTAGTGATCACACAGGGGGCAGGAATTAGTGCATAGCAATACAAATACAGCTAGTGATCACTCAGGGGGCAGGAATTAGTGCATAACTATAACTATACAGCTAGTGATCACACAGGGGGTAGGAATTAGTGCATAACTATAACTATACAGCTAGTGATCACACAGGGGAAAGGAATTAGTGCATAACTATACATATACAGCTAGGGATTACACAGGGGGTAGGAATTAGTGCATAACTATAACTATACAGCTAGTGATCACACAGGGGACAGGAATTAGTGCATAACTATACATATACAGCTAGTGATCACACAGGGGGCAGGAATTAGTGCATAACTATACATATACAGCTAGTGATCACACAGGGGGCAGGAATTAGTGCATAACTATACATATACAGCTAGTGATCACACAGGGGGCAGGAATTAGTGCATAACTATACATATACAGCTAGTGATCACACAGGGGAAAGGAATTAGTGCATAACTATACATATACAGCTAGTGATCACACAGGGGACAGGAATTAGTGCATAACTATACATATACAGCTAGTGATCACACAGGGGGCAGGAATTAGTGCATAACTATACATATACAGCTAGTGATCACACAGGGGGTAGGAATTAGTGCATAACTATACATATACACCTAGCGATCACACAGGGGCCAGGAATTAGTGCATAACTATACGTATACAGCTAGTGATCACACAGGGGGTAGGAATTAGTGCATAACTATACATATACAGCTAGTGATCACTCAGGGGGCAGGAATTAGTGCATAACTATAACTATACAGCTAGTGATCACACAGGGGGTAGGAATTAGTGCATAACTATACGTATACAGCTAGTGATAACACAGGGTACAGGAATTAGTGCATAACTATACATATACAGCTAGTGATCACTCAGGGGGCAGGAATTAGTGCATAACTATACATATACAGCTAGTGATCACACAGGGGAAATGAATTAGTGCATAACTATACATATACAGCTAGTGATCACACAGGGGACAGGAATTAGTGCATAACTATACATATACAGCTAGTCATCACACAGGGGGTAGGAATTAGTGCATAACTATATATATATACAGCTAGTGATAACACAGGGTACAGGAATTAGTGCATAACTATACATATACACCTAGTGATCACACAGGGGAAACGAATTAGTGCATAACTATACATATACAGCTAGTGATCACACAGGGGGTAGGAATTAGTGCATAACTATATATATATACAGCTAGTGATAACACAGGGTACAGGAATTAGTGCATAACTATACATATACACCTAGTGATCACACAGGGTAAAGGAATTAGTGCATAACTATACATATACAGCTAGTGATCACACAGGGGGTAGGAATTAGTGCATAACTATATATATATATACAGCTAGTGATAACACAGGTTACAGGAATTAGTGCATAACTATACATATACACCTAGTGATCACACAGGGGGCGGGAATTAGTGCATAACTATACATATGCAGCTAGTGATCACACAGGGGGCAGGAATTAGTGCATAACTATACATATACAGCTAGTGATCACACAGGGGGCAGGAATTAGTGCATAACTATACATATGCAGCTAGTGATCACACAGGGGGCAGGAATTAGTGCATAACTATACATATACAGCTAGTGATCACACAGGGGGCAGGAATTAGTGCATAACTATACATATACACCTAGTGATCACACAGGGGGCGGGAATTAGTGCATAACTATACATATGCAGCTAGTGATCACACAGGGGGCAGGAATTAGTGCATAACTATACATATACAGCTAGTGATCACACAGGGGGCAGGAATTAGTGCATAACTATACATATGCAGCTAGTGATCACACAGGGGGCAGGAATTAGTGCATAACTATACATATACAGCTAGTGATCACACAGGGGGCAGGAATTAGTGCATAACTATACATATACAGCTAGTGATCACACAGGGGGCAGGAATTAGTGCATAACTATACATATACAGCTAGTGATCACACAGGGGGCAGGAATTAGTGCATAACTATACATATACAGCTAGTGATCACACAGGGGGCAGGAATTAGTGCATAACTATACATATGCAGCTAGTGATCACTCAGGGGGCAGGAATTAGTGCATAACTATATATATACAGCTAGTGATCACACAGGGGGCAGGAATTAGTGCATAGCAATACAAATACAGCTAGTGATCACACAGGGGGCAGGAATTAGTGCATAACTATACATATACACCTAGTGATCACACAGGGGGCAGGAATTAGTGCATAACTATACATATACAGCTAGTGATCACACAGGGGGCAGGAATTAGTGCATAACTATACATATACAGCTAGTGATTACACAGGGGGCAGGAATTAGTGCATAACTATACATATACAGCTAGTGATCACACAGGGGGCAGGAATTAGTGCATAACTATACGTATACAGCTAGTGATCACACAGGGGGCAGGAATTAGTGCATAACTATACATATACAGCTAGTGATCACACAGGGGACAGGAATTAGTGCATAACTATACATATACAGCTAGTGATCACACAGGGGGCAGGAATTAGTGCATAACTATACATATGCAGCTAGTGATCACACAGGGGGTAGGAATTAGTGCATAACTATACATATACAGCTAGTGATTACCCAGGGGGCAGGAATTAGTGCATAACTATACATATACAGCTAGTGATCACACAGGGGGCAGGAATTAGTGCATAACTATACATATACAGCTAATGATTACCCAGGGGGCAGGAATTAGTGCATAACTATATATATACAGCTAGTGATCACACAGGGGGCAGGAATTAGTGCATAACTATACATATACAGCTAGTGATCACACAGGGGGCAGGAATTAGTGCATAACTATACATATACACCTAGTGATCACACAGGGGGCAGGAATTAGTGCATAACTATACATATACAGCTAGTGATCACACAGGGGGCAGGAATTAGTGCATAACTATACATATGCAGCTAGTGATCACACAGGGGGTAGGAATTAGTGCATAACTATACATATACAGCTAGTGATTACCCAGGGGGCAGGAATTAGTGCATAACTATACATATACAGCTAGTGATCACACAGGGGGCAGGAATTAGTGCA
>NC_069500.1:1409376263-1409471263 GCF_027579735.1 Bombina bombina
TGGCACACTAGTGTGCCGTGAGAGATCCTCAGGTGTGCCGTGGCTGACAACAGTGCGGGGGTGTCCCTCTTTCAAATTTCTAAATATTGGGAGGTATGTGACAGGCTCATCAGGCATCATTTACAACCATGACATTGACATTCATTCACAGACAATCATTATGATTGTTTGTGAATGAATGTCAATATGTCACGTATAGTTTGTAGGAGGCATGGCATGACAGCACAGTACAGTGTGTGTGTGTGTGTGTATATATATATATATATCCTGTATTAGGCTACAATGTGTGATTTTGTAACATTTTGGGATGGTGGTGTGATACAGGATTTTTTAATGTAAAAAAGTGTGCCACGGCAAAAAAAAGGTTGCAAATCACTGCTAATAGTACAGCTCTGCAAGCTTGTGTTACATACAGTGTGCTAATAGTACAGCTCTGCAAGCTTGTGTTACATACAGTGTGCTAATAGTACAGCTCTGCAAGCTTGTGTTACCTTACTGTGTGATAATAGTACAGCTCTGTAAGCTTGTGTTACCTTACAGTGTGCTAATAGTACAGCTCTGCAAGCTTGTGTTACATACAGTGTGCTAATAGTACAGCTCTGCAAGCTTGTGTTACCTCACTGTGTGCTAATAGTACAGCTCTGCAAGCTTGTGTTACCTTACTGTGTGCTAATAGTACAGCTCTGTAAGCTTGTGTTACCTAAATGTGTGCTAATAGTACAGTTCTGCAAGCTTGTGTTACCTCACTGTGTGCTAATAGTACAGCTCTACAAGCTTGTGTTACCTTACTGTGTGCTAACAGTACAGCTCTGCAAGCTTGTGTTACCTCACTGTGTGTGTTGGGTACAGCTCTGCAAGCTTGTGTTACCTCACTGTGTGCTAATAGTACAGCTCTACAAGCTTGTGTTACCTTCTGTGTGCTAATAGTACAGCTCTGCAAGCTTGTGTTACCTCACTGTGTGCTAATAGTACAGCTCTGCAAGCTTGTGTTACCTTACAGTGTGCTATTAGTACAGCTCTGCAAGCTTGTGTTACCTTACAGTGTGCTATTAGTACAGCTCTGCAAGCTTGTGTTACCTTACAGTGTGCTATTAGTACAGCTCTGCAAGATGTGTGCTAATAGTACAGCTGTGCAAGCTTGTGTTACTTCACTGTGTGCTAATAGTACAGCTCTGCAAGCTTGTGTTACCTTACACTGTGCTAATAGTACAGCTCTGTGTGCTCGTGTTACCTCACTGTGTGCTAATAGTACAGCTCTGTGCACTTGTGTTACATCACTTGCTATATTTATTTCTAATATGAAAGTGCAAAAAGGTGTAGTCAGTTAATTTACACACATTTACTACCAAACTGACCAGAAATGCTGTCTGTTGAAATATGTTTTAAGCAGTGTGGCAGTCAGTGGGTTAATGAAATATTTAGCATATGTTGTATGACAATCAGGGATAGGCAAGGTGTCTGTACACGGACACTGGTGTCCGTGACTAGCCCTTGCAGTGTCTGCCACAACCTTAGTATATCTTTTCTTTCTGGGTAAAAAATAGCTATAAAAACCTTATGCAGTGTGAATAAAGTTAGTAGCTTGTCAAGAGACTGCTAGCGATATTGGGTGATAAGTTATGGAATAAATAAAGCCTGAGTGAAATACTGGATGTGTATCTGCATCTATAATAACACCCAGCTCTATACAAAGACACAGTAAGACACTGGCAAATGCGTATAGCCAGACAAGGGCTGGTTATAGGGTCAGTGGTATCTGCATCAGTATAATAACACCCAGCACTATATAATGACACACTAGTGACACTGGCACATGGGTATAGCCAGAGGAGGGCTGGTTATAGGATCAGTGGTATCTGCATCAGTATAATAACACCCAGCGCTATATAATGACACACTAGTGACACTGGCACATGGGTATAGCCAGAGGAGGGCTGGTTATAGAATCAGTGGTATTTGCATCAGTATAATAACACCCAGCACTATATAATGACACAGTAGTGACACTGGAACAGGAATATAGCCAGAGGAGGGCTGGTTATAGGATCAGTGGTATCTGCATCAGTAAAATAACACCAACCACTATATAATGACACAGTAGTGACACTGGCTCATGTGTATAGCCAGAGGAGGGCTGGTTATAGGATCAGTGATAGCTGCATCAGTATAATAACACCCAACACTATATAATGACACAGTAGTGACACTGGCTCATGGGTATAGCCAGAGGAGGGCTGGTTATAGGGTCAGTGGTATCTGCATCAGTATAATAACACCAAGCACTATACAAAGACACAGTAGCGACACTGGCACATGGGTATAGTCAGAGGAGGGCTGGTTATAGGATCAGTGGTGTCTGCATCAGTATAATAACACTCCACACTATATAATGACACAGTAGTGACACTGGCTCATGGGTATAGTCAGAGGAGGGCTGGTTATAGGTTCAGTGGTATCTGCATCAGTATAATAACACTCCACACTATATAATGACACAGTAGTGACACTGGCTCATGGGTATAGTCAGAGGAGGGCTGGTTATAGGTTCAGTGGTGTCTGCATCAGTATAATAACACCCAGCTCTATATAATGACACAGTAGTGACACTGGCTCATGGGTATAGCCAGAGGAGGGCTGGTTATAGGGTCAGTGGTATTTGCATCAGTATAATAACACCTAGCACTATATAATAACACAGTAGTGACACTGGCTCATGGGTATAGCCAGAGGAGGGCTGGTTATAGGATCAGTGGTGTCTGCATCAGTATAATAACACCATACACTATAAATTAATGTTTTTAATTTCAAATATACCTTGGTGTCCTTCACTAAGGTCTGTACTTTGGAAAATGTCCGTCACAGCCTTTGTGCCTATCCCTGATGACAATATAACAACTTTATGATAAGTATGTTCCTACCATCATAAGGATACATACAAATACACTGAACATCTCTCTTAACTGCTTATACTTGTTACTGTACTATATGTGATATTGCAAATCTCATATTTAATACTTTAGTAGCTACACTCAGCTGTCAGAAACACACAGCTTGTCTATAAAAGAACAAGTATGTGCCATTAAGATTACACTGTCATACTCTGAACTTGAGTATTGGTCCATCTGCTTTAAAAACTCCTGGTGTCACATATTCTGTATTCACTTTTGCTTTACAGCTGCTATGAGGTAAATACTGTATATAGTAACTTCACTATCACTACAGAAATACAGAAACTAAAGCTGATGTGAATCAATTTACAAGAGCGCACTGTATAACAACTTATCCACCATCCTTTTGTTAATGACTCAAGTACAGGTAGAAAGGCCTTTATGCAAACTGCTTGGGACAGGAAAAGGTTTGGATTTTGGAATATTTGCATCTGTAAAATGGGACAGTTTGGAGAAGGGATGGAACCAAGTGTAAATAATATTATCTTATATCATTAGGCAATATTTACAAATTACATGTAATAATACAACTTATACATGTAACTTAAAGATTGCTTTATATCATTTGTAATACTTTATTGTACATAGTACCATCCGAAATATAGTACAGTACTGCAATCAGAAAGGTAATATTTGTTGTTTTAAATAAATCTAGATTATTATTATTTGCATTTAATAAACACAAACATCAAACCAAAAAACAAAGGCAGGGAAGATAGTGACTTACAAATAGGTGGAGGGAAGTAATCTTTGATCATTTTAGTTAAAAATAAATAATGGTTAAAAAGTTTACATTTCAGAATAAGTTTAGATTTTCTAATTCTGGATTTGGGGATTTGCACCTGTCATGTTAAAATGATTAGCATTACATAAATACAATCTTCATATTAGAACATTGTAAATGATGATGTCATATGGTTAGCTGCTTGCTGTCACACACATAATGAGGCAAGCTCACAGGGCAACAGCACGTACTACTGAGACTTCCATACAGCAATAAATCAATAACTCCAACTCATTCTTATTAGTTAATACAGGAATTGTCAGTGTTATTTTAAACTTAGAAAATAGACAGAGTATTAAGTAGCCAGATACACATATTAATATGTCAAAGAAAAAAAATTATGTATAGAGAAAAAAAAGTTTAAAAAAAAGCCATTTTTGTAAGCCATGGTTTCCAGGACTTATTAAAACTTGGTTTAAAGGCACATTAAACTAAACACTTAATTTCCCATGAGGAACGGGCTGACAAACCATGGTTTCTCCTGGGCAAAAAAAAAGGCAAGTCTCATTTAAGTACCTGCAGGGCTATTACAAGAAGGCTGCCGCCAGTAAACACTGTGATTGTGCAAATTCGCTTACTCACTCACACACAGCCTCACTCACACACAGTCACGCTCACACAGTCACAGTCACACACACACAGTCACCCAGCCTCACTCACAAAGTCACACTCACGCACAGTCACACTCACACACAGTCACACTCACACACAGTCACACTCACACACAGCCACAATCACACACAGCAGCACTCACACAAAATCACACTCAAACACAGACTCACTCACACACAGCCTCACTCACACACAGTCACACATAGTCACACTCACACATAGTCACACTCACACACAGCCTCACTCACACACAGCCTCACTTACACAGAGTCACACTCACACACAGTCATACTCACACACAGCCTCACTCACACACAGTCCCACATTGTCACACTCACACATAGTCACACTCACACACAGCATCACGCACACACAGTCACACTCACACATAGTCACACTCAGACACAGCCTCACTCACACATAGTCACACTCACACACAGCCTCACTCACCCACAGTCACACTCAGACAAATTAAATAAATATATCTATGGATATTGTATTGTACTAAAAAGGTAATTATAGTTGAAAAATCACATGCTCTAATTTGTTAGACCAGCAACTCTGCACCTCTATGTGTTTACCCCAAGTAGAAACTGATGCTGACCCAATCAGCAGAGCTAATTGCACATTGGATTAATGCTAGTATTACAATGACATGTTATAATGAATTACAGCAATTAATTTGTTTACTGTAATAACCCTTTCATGTAATGAAAAGGAAAGGAATTTTGTATAAATATGTATTCATTTCACCCAAGTATAACATAGTATTAGTAACATTATTTTACAATTATATATGATATAGTGCAACTGGGATTGAAAAATCATAGAAGCCAGGGCTCAAGGGCTCCAAAAATTCTACTTTTGGCTCCTATTTTTTTCTTCTTTTTTTTTGGTTATTTGAAAATCAACAGGTGCCCCTTGTGGATTTTTAGATGTATGTGAATCTAGATTTTACAGATATTAATTTGGGTAACTTTAATTAGCTATCAATAGCTGTGCAGCCTTCCCAGTGAACTTTTCATGAAGTATTAGAAACTAAATAATAGACAGTCGGAGAGGGAGATGACAGACAGTCAGACACGATAGTCAGAAAGAGAAAGATGACAGACAGACAGTCAGACAAGATAGGCAGATAGACACGACAGGCAGACAGACATGACAGATGATAGATAGATGGATAGATAAATAGATAGATAGATAATAGATGATAGATAGATGATAGATAGATGATAGATAGATAGATAGATAGATAGATAGATAGATAGATAGATAGATAGATAGATAGATAGATAGATAGATAGATAGATAGATAGATGATAGATAGATGATAGATAGATGATAGATAGATGATAGATAGATAGATAGATAGATAGATAGATAGATAGATAGATAGATAGATAGATAGATAGATAGATAGATAGATAGATAGATGGATAGTCTCTGCACTGGTGGTATACTTAAAATTTCAAATCCCTTGACTAGAATTTAGAACAACACAAGCTGCAAGCTTCTTGGGTCAGCGGTTCCCATTTCCTTTATGACTCCATGTACAGCACAAAGCATATAAAAACAAATAACAGTTAATATAATACAGACAGAAGTAATCTGAATATCTCTGTAGCACACAGAAATAAAAAAAAAACTCTAAGGTCCTTGTGCAAACAGAAACAGTGGTTGTGAATTCTCAAAGTTCAGGTGACCCTGTTTCTGATCTACGTAAATATAATTAAAGTACTTTTTGTGCCATTAATAAAGAGATATTTGTACAACATTTCCACTGCTGTACAAAGACTACCTTCATGTGGCAGCCGTTTCGACTGGAGTCCAATTTATACAAAATTTTGTATTTTTAGCCTAGGACTGTTTTTGGATGGAGCCTGTGGAAAAAGGAATACCCTTTTTCGTACCCCTGTAAAATATCTGATAAATTTCTTAAAGAAAATATCTTTTTCTGTTGTTTTTATATAAAGCAGGAATCTAAGTTAACCCTTTGAACGGCTGGACATTAGTGTGAATGCAGTGGCTTCATTGCTATTGAACTATGCAGGGAACTCCTTAAGTAATGTCTTATATGTCAGAGGATTTTTGTTGCAGCAGGACTGAATTAAATAAAGCCCTGGATTTCATCTACTCTCGCCATGCCTGTATATCTAAGTGATAACTGAGATGCTGGTAAAATATTGCAAGTTAAATCTTCCCTTAGGCAGAAGTTAAAGACCCCTCTGTCACTCCAGAAGGTGTTTACAGAAAATGTATCTGTTAAGTGTAAACAAATGACCTTTTTAAACCTATAAAGCAACAAAGGAAATTCTGTACAGAAATACTCAGACAACCAATGGGCTCTAAATTTTACACTTCCTGCACAGTGCAATCACTTCCTCAAACTCTCCATTTAGCTAATCCTTGGTCAACACTGTGCCAAACCAGCTGGTATAGTTGATAGACAGCTCTAACATTCTTTCTAAGTCAATGTGCTCAGTAATTGCACTATAAAGATGGCACTGGTGCAATTATTTATAGTATAATGGATTGGATATTACAAATAAAAAAAACAGACTGTGGAGGGAATCTGTATTCAGGAAATGTAATGGTTCGGATAGATGTAAAAAGGGAAATAAAATACCCCTTTTCTCTAGTACACTGATACATAGGGAACTTTACACCTATAACGCAATATGCTAATACCCAATCAGATGTAACATAACTTTTTATATTTATGTAAGTGATTTAAAGGGACATGAAACCCAAGAATGTTTCTGTCATGATTTAGATAGAGCATGAATATTTTAAACAACTCTCAAATGTACTGCTATTATCTCGTTTTATTCGTTCTTTTGGTATTTTTTTTTTAAAAAAAGCATATCTAGGTAGGCTCAGCAACACAAATGCATTACTGGGAGCTAGTTGCTGATTGGTGGTCGCACATATATGCCTCTTGTCATTGGTTCATCTGATGCCCTCATATACCTCTTCTCATTGGTTCACCTGATGCCCTCAGCTACCTCCCAGTAGTGCATTTCTGATTGTTCAACAAAGGATAATAAGAGAACAAAGTATATTTTATTATAGACGTGAATTGGAAAGTTGTTTAAAATTATTTGTTCTATGTGAATTATGAAAGAAAATAATTTTTTTTCATATCCCTTTAAAGTTTTTTTATATATTTACTGTAGCTCTTTTACTGTAGCTCTTGCTAATAGGTAGGCTCATATTGTCAAGCCAATCACCACATGCACCATAGAAATACACACAATGAAAAGGGAGAAGCTGGGAGTGAAGAAATATTTACAGGCCTGCTTACAGCACAACAAATAAATTGTGCACTCTATAATCATTCATTTCCTGTGCAGAAACACTGCACATGTGGGATTTGGTTTTGTGGACAACTCTACATAACAAATGAAAAACTAATCAGAAAAGAGGGAATTGTTTCTTGATAACTCAGTAGCTGACTTAGGTTGACTGGCTCATGTCTTGATAACTCAGTAGCTGACTTAGGCTGACTGGCTCATGTCTTGATAACTCAGTAGCTGACTTAGGCTGACTGTCTCATGTCTTGATAACTCAGTAGCTGACTTAGGCTGACTGGCTCATGTCTTGATAACTCAGTAGCTGACTTAGGCTGACTGGCTCATGTCTTGATAACTCAGTAGCTGACTTATGCTGACTGTCTCATGTCTTGATAACTCAGTAGCTGACTTAGGCTGACTGGCTCATATCCTGCAGCAGACACGATCCTTTTCAGCTTTGACCGTTGCCACGCTCTAAGCAAAAGGGAATAGAGCCTAGAAGTCAAGAAATAAACAATAATAATGGGAATCTTCTTTAAAGATTTCTATGGGCCAGATTTATTAAGGGGTCGGAGAACCGTTTCTCTACAGGGTCATCACATTTCTTCTTCTTAACCCACTTTGCCACCTGTTATGTGGCGTATCTCAATTCCCCCCCCAGGAATTTTCCGACCAGGGAGATTGATGGCCCTTGCTGGCATGTGATTGGCTGTGCACAAGCAGGGGGCAGCGTTACACACTAGCTGTAGTGTGCAATGATAAATGCGGGCAGAGTATTGCTAGTGCTACCCACTAGACTTGAAGCCGGTCAAACAGGGATGAAGATGTACGCCCCTGTCCACCTTACTTTGGTAAATCTTGCCCCATGTCACTTTAAAGGGACAATAAACTCCTTGTAATTCTAAGACATTTATGTTGTGTGACAATGAGTAATTATGTTTGAAAAGCTAGCACTCGCCCTTTAAAGTCTCGTTGGGTCTTGTTGCTGTGCTTCGTCTCCAGGATGGTGTCTCCATGTCATGGTTTGCCTTTATGTTGTTTTACTAGCCATAACTAAATATTTTATATAAAAATGTCAAGGCGTTTACTTATTCATGGAAACATTTGCCTTAATATTAAAAGGATGTGCACAGGATCTCAGAGTGGTACCTCTCTGGCTGGTCAAGTGATAAAGTGTAATCAATTTCCAATTATTTTACAATCTATCTTCTATTCATGTGTCAATTAAAAATATTTAAACAACTGTTTTTGCCCCACACTCCTAGAGCAGTCAAAAATCAAGATCTTTAAACTAGGTTTCCATAATGACGCTAATAGCCTAAACCAGCTATTTGATTTGTAGCATTTGCAGGTTAAAGATTTTGCTTCTTGCCCCTCAAGGGAACATGAGACAATCACATGTTTTTAAACAACAACAAAAAGGATTTGTAATGTCCCTTTAAAAATATTAAAAAGCAAAAACTATCTATTGTGAAAAATATAAACCATGTTCAGGATTAGGGCCAATATAAGTAACTGGACTCTCACCACCTTCTGGTATAAATGTACACACACATACACAGTCACACAGACACATATATACACACCCACATACATACATACATACACACACACACACGTGACATTATATACACATGCACACACATACACAGTCACACAGACACATATATACATACCTACATACATACATACATACACACACACGTGACATTATACACACATACACAGTAACACAGACACATATATACACACCCACATACATACATACACACACACGTGACATTATATACACATGCACACACATACACAGTAACACAGACACATATATACACACCCACATACATACATACACACACACATGACATTATATACACATACACACACATACACAGTCACACAGACACATATATACACATACATACATACATACATGCACACACACATTGTATACACATACATATACATACACAGATACACACAGTCACACAGACACATATATACACACCCACATACATACATACAAACACACACATTATATACACATACACACACATACACAGTCACAAAGACACATATATACACATACATACATGCACACACACACACATTGTGTACACATCCATATACATATACAGATACACACATACACAGTCACAAAGACACATATATACACATACACCCACATACACTGACACACTCATAATACACACACATTATATGCACATACATACACAGACACATAGATACACATATATACCCACATACAAAGACACAAACATACACAGTCACAAAGACACATATATACACATACATACACAGACACATAGATAAACATATACCCACATACAAAGACACAAACATACATTGTCATACAGACACATACATACATACACAGACACATACATAAACATATACCCACATACAAAGACACAAACATACATTGTCACACAGACACATACATACATACACAGACATACACAGACACACTCATAATACACACACATTATATGTACATACATACACAGACACTTACATAAACATATACCCACATACAAAGACACACACATACATTGTCATACAGACACACTCATAAGCATATATACACAAACATACATATACATACACACATGTACATACACACACAAATATATATATACACACACACAGAGACACAACATATACAGTTACACAGACACATAGATACAAGGGCAATAACAAAATGATTTAACATACAAGAGCTTTTTTTGTTGCTCTTTTATAGCGCTTTAACTTTAGAATAATGTTTCAGTCAGTTATCTAAAGCTGGTTACACGACAATACTATTTAATAAAAGTTATTCCTTTTACATTATCATTTATTATTATACCTGCTCTCTACATCTCTCTCTCTCTTTCCCTTTATCTTGCTCCAAGAACCTTTAATAAAATCTCATGGACCAGTACCAGTCAACAGACTAGCTGTTGAAATAAATACTGCTGTAAATTATTAGTAAATGCTGCTTTTTTTATAAACAAAAAGGGATACTGTGTTGCAGCCTTGTGGTAAAGGGGGAGGTGAAGGTTGGGTCAGCGAATTCAGAAGTCTGAATAAGACTGGATGCTCTGTACAAATTACATCATGGTGTAGACAAGGATTCAAGATAGGATTACAGCTCCATAATGATCTCACACACAAGAGCCACAAAGCCTCTCGAAATATTTGTTGGGGCGGTTCAGGCCTCCAACAACCTAATTGCTGTGATAATGACACGTTAAGAGTCATTCAGCAAATCAAAAGCAAAACACAACGTCAAAGACAAAGTTATATAGAGAACAAGAATAGGATTAACTTGCTAATGATATATCAGCAGATATGTGTGTAATACAAACACATTTGTACTAAACTGTTAAATACACTGTGTTGTACATGTACAATTCTCACTGTATAGATATATATGCAGCCTGATCACCCTGGTGTGACATTCCCCTATATAATCAGGGTCACCCTGGTGTGACATTCCCCTATATAATCAGGATCACCCTGTGTGACATTCCCCTATATAATCAGGATCACCCTAGTGTGACATTCCCCTATATGATCAGGGTCACCCTGGTGTGACATTCCCCTATATGATCAGGATCACCCTGGTGTGACATTCCCCTATATGATCAGGATCACCCTGGTGTGACATTCCCCTATATGATCAGGATCACACTGGTGTGACATTCCCCTATATAATCAGGATCACCCTAGTGTGACATTCCCCTATATGATCAGGGTCACCCTGGTGTGACATTCCCCTATATGATCAGGATCACCCTGGTGTGACATTCCCCTATATGATCAGGATCACCCTGGTGTGACATTCCCCTATATAATCAGGATCACCCTAGTGTGACATTCCCCTATATGATCAGGGTCAGGCTGCATATTCTAAATATATAATGGTATATAAATTATGGTCATTGTGGTTTTATGGTATAAACTACTGGCACATTAATAGGAATTTCAGGTACCCAAATAAAATACTCTAAAAAAATAATAATAAATATATATATATATATACACACACACATATAGACACATTATATATACACACACACACATATATATACACACACATATATATATATATATATATATATATATATACATATACACACACACACACACACACATATATATATATATATATACATACACACACATATAGACACATTATATATATATATATATATATATATATATATATATATATATATATATATATATATATATATATATATATACATACACACACATATAGACACATTATATATATATATATATATATATATATATATATATACATACACACACACACACATATAGACACATTTTATATATATATATATATATATATATATATATATATACACACACACACACACAGTCACACACATATATATATATACACACACACACACACACACATATATATATATACACACACACACACACACACATATATATATATATATATATATACACACACATACACACACATATATATATATATATATATATATATATATATATATATATATATATATATATATATATATATATATATATATATATATATATATACACACACACACACACATATATATATATATATATATACACACACATATAGACACATACAATAGCATTGGTTTGTGGTAGATACATTTTCACCAAGAAAAGTGACCCCTAAATCCTTGAATACAATTATTACCTATAGAGATTCCCTGGCTCTTGCAGAAACAAATGATGTTATGCTGCCATCTATCTCATCATATTGTAAATTAAACTATTACATTGTGACATATAACTGGGTATTTTGAAAATGAAGAGTTCCTTTCAGTAGCTGTGCTGTGTTCATTATATTATACTTGACTGCAGAAATCATGCATTACCTATTTATTTTAGTAAATAGGCAGAAGTTCACTATAAGACACCTGGGTGATCAAAGGTGAATGTTGTTAACCTTTTAGATGATCTCACAGGCAACAAATGGTTAATGCAGGCTGGTAGAATAAGGAAGGCAGAGGTGATTAAAAGAGAATTGAGTTTAGGTAGAGGGTGGAAGGCTGGGTGTGGGGGGCACATCCTGCACAGGACAGGATATGAGGGGCCACAGGGAAACTCTGTTGCCCACATCTGATTTAACCCATTCATTGCCTAATGTAAGATGTAACAAAAGCATTTTTTACATAGAATTATAATATATATATGTATGTATTAATATAAATGTAAAAACCTGCCCAGCCTTAAATACAAACTTCTAGTAATGCGTATTAACACCTTTACAATGTATTGCAGCCTTGTCAGGCAATGATGGGTTAAACCTTAAACTCTTTAATTCTACAAAGGGTAGGATCTGTGTCCTGTGGGAGGGTGCAAGCCTCAGATATCTGCATTTACTGCACTCCTGACATAAAAGGAATAGCAAGCAACATGCAGCAACAGGAACTGAAGTAGTTAATTGTATGCAAGTGACAAGAGGTGTGGAGAGATTCCCAAACCTTCCACCCGCTTAGTAATTAAATCAAAGCCAAGGGAAATAGCCATGTGCAGATATGAAATCCTTACTAATTGGATTTTTATTCAAAAGCGTTAACGTGTTAACCCTTTGATTGTCGCAGCTACCGAATAATGCAATAGCAGGTGGATCTCTATTTGGTCTGTACTTGAGGAATTGCAGATAAAAGTGAAAAGTATTTGTTGATCTAAACTTCATTCAAAACAATTTGCTGGAGATTGCAAGTCTGTTATCTGGGATACCCCCACGGTTCCAAAAATATATGTTTTTAGCATCCCCACCCAAAAAAAATCCACACAGCAGCAAAACCAGATAAATACAAACATGAATATTCGTGTCCTGAAGTACAGTACTGCAAGCACCAGCAGGTAGTGATGCCTTCTAATGGAACATTATTTTTGTTGTTTTGCTTAGTTTTTGTAATATTCTATTCCCCATAACTCAGTCACATTTATTCTCCAGCATTTAAAAAATAATCCTATTAATGGCTAAGAACAGCACATAACACAATCTTTCACTCCAACCTTTACCAATAACGCTATTATAAAAGGTAGATTTTCTCAATGAAAGGCTTCTAATGTAGCATTTGAAGTGGTCTATTCTGGCTGTCAGATCTTATGAAAGTTATTTTAACTCAGTGAGACCAACAGCTCAAATTATAGCTCTTTACTGGAAAACTTCTGTGGGCACTATATATACACTAATATACATACACAAATAAATACATAGACTAATAAATATATATATACACAAATATACAAACACTAATATACATACACAAATAAATACATAGACTAATATATATATATATATATATATATATATATATATATATATATACACAAATATACATACACAAATAAATACATAGACTAATAAATATATATATATATATATATACACACAAATATACATACACAAATAAATACATACACTAATAAATATATATACACAAATATACAAACACTATTATACATACACAAATAAATACATTCACTAATACATATATATATACACAAATATACAAACACTATAATAAATACACAAATAAATACATACACTAATATACATTCACTAATTCACTAATATACATACGCAAATAAATGCATACACTAATATACATACACTAATATACATACACAAATATACATACGCTAATATACATACACAAATACATGCATACGCTAATATACATACACAAATACATGCATACGCTAATATACATACACAAATAAATGCATACATTAATATACATACACAAATAAATGTATACACAAATATACATACACAGATATACATACATTAATATACATACACAGATATACATACACAAATATACATACACAAATAAATACATACACATGCTGTGCACCTAAATACAGAGGGATGATCTACTCGTTATAAGTACACATATGCTATAAATCTAGTGAATAAAACAATTATTGCTATACACATTAATGTATCTAGTCTGCCATGTGTTACTTTATAGCACAGGAATATATATTTCTTATACCCAGTGAATGTTTATTACAACCCCTATCTCCCTGGCCAGCACATAGTAGCACACAGAAATATATCTGGCTGTTCCCAACTACCCACCCACAGCCTCAGACGGTGCCACCTCCACTCCTCTCCCTGCCAGAGGTTAATTCCGGGTTAATCCTCCCATTACCCACAGCAGCTCCCGGTGTCCCCGCGTCCGCTAATGAGGAGCCGCTGCCAGTGACCTGCGGAATGCAGCCCCCCCGCGCGCACAGGGCTGGTAGCACCGAGGAACCAGTGCCAGGACCCGGCACCTCCCGGGATTTCCCACCGGCTGCCACTTAACTGCTAATGATCCGCTTCTTCCAGAGATCTCAACCAGCCCTGTCCCGGAATTAGTTCTACAGGACAGGGATCCCCAGGTTCCCTAGTTGTACCGGGCTGGCCGGGATCTAGTGTCTAGGGATCCTCCGGCTTGTTCCGCTCCCTAGTGAGCCCAGAGTACTGCTGGTTCCCAGCCACTTAAAGTGACACTGCACAGTCTGTAGGGCTCCAGCGCATGTCATTGTATAACATCCAGGCTGTCCTGTTGTGACCTGCAGAGCTTGCACTCTATCTCAGTGACTTCTTATTGTACTCACCGAACACATTTTACAGGTGTTCACCTCACCCAGGACTGGTAGCTGCCCCTAACCTAGTACTGGTAACTGCCCCCTCAGCACTGCTAGCTGCCCCCTTACCCAGTACTGTTAGCTGCCCCTAACCTAGTACTGGTAGCTGCCCCCTAACCTAGTACTGGTAACTGCCCCCTCAGCACTGCTAGCTGCCCCCTTACCCAGTACTGTTAGCTGCCCCTAACCTAGTACTGGTAACTGCCCCCTAACCTAGTACTGGTAGCTGCCCCCCTCAGCACTGCTAGCTGCCCCCTTACCCAGTACTGTTAGCTGCCCCTAACCTAGTACTGGTAACTGCCCCCTAACCTAGTACTGGTAGCTGCCCCCTCAGCACTGCTAGCTGCCCCTTATCCAGTACTGTTAGCTGGCCCATAACCTAGTACTGGTAGCTGCCCCCTTCAGCACTGCTAGCTGCCCCTTTTCCCAGTACTGTTAGCTGCCCCCTAACCTAGTACTGCTAGCTGCCCCTAACCTAGTACTGGTAATTGCCCCCTCAGCACTGCTAGCTGCCCCTTTTCCCAGTACTGTTAGCTGCCCCCTAACCTAGTACTGTTAGCTGCCCCTAACCTAGTACTGGTAATTGCCCCCTCAGCACTGCTAGCTGCCCCTTACCCAGTACTGTTAGCTGTCCCCTAACCTAATACTGGCAGCTGCCCCCCTCAGCACTGCTAGCTGCCCCCTAACCTAGTACTGTTAGCTGCCCCCCTCAGTACTGTTAGCTGTCCCCCTCAGTACTGTTAGCTGTCCCCTAACCTAGTACTGGTTGCTGCCCCCCTCAGTACTGCTAGCTGCCCCCCTCAGTACTGCTAGCTGCCCCTTACCCAGTATTGCTAGCTGCCCCTAACCTACTACTGGTAGCTGCCCCCCTCAGCACTGCTAGCTGCCCCCTTTTCCCAGTACTGTTAGCTGTCCCCTAACCTAGTACTGGTAGCTGCCCCCTAACCTAATACTGGAAGCCGCCCCCTCAGCACTGATAGCTGCCCCTTACCCAGTACTGTTAGCTGGCCCTTACCCAGCACTGCTAGCTGCCCCTTACCCAGTACTGTTAGCTGCCCCTTACCCAGTACTGTTAGCTGCCCCTTACCCAGTACTGCTAGCTGCCCCCTTACCCAGTACTGTTAGCTGCCCCTTACCCAGTACTGCTAGCTACCCCCTTACCCAATACTTTTAGCTCCCCCTCACCCAGTACTTCCAGCAGCCCCCTTACCCAGTACTGGTAGCTGCTTCATCCAATACTGGTAATTGCCCCCTCACCCAGTACTTCTAGCAGCCCCCTTACCCAGTACTGGTAGCTGCTTCATCCAATACTGATAATTGCCCCCTCACCCAGTACTTCTAGCAGCCCCCTTACCCAGTACTGGTAGCTGCTTCATCCAATACTGGTAATTGCCCCCTCACCCAGTACTTCTAACTGCCCTCACCAATTACAGGTGGCTTCCCCCTCACTTAGTACTGGAACCACCTCTCACCCAGTACTGCTAGCTCACCCAATACTGGTTATTGCCCCCTTGCCCGGTACTGGTAATTGCCCCCTTGCCCAGTACTGGTAGTTGTCCCCTTGTCCAGTACTGGTAAGTGCCCCTCGCCCAATACTGGTAATTGCCCTTTGGCCCAGTACTGGGTACATTCAGCTGGATTGAGTAGTAATAAATACCCCCCTCTTTAATACACAACGTCAGTCAGTCAAATGTGATATTTACATTCATTCCAATGCACCGTGCAAAATCTTTATAAACCTGTATAAGATGAATGTTTGTTTGCACAACATATGCCAGAATGTATTAATATAATCACTGCATCACACAATGCCACTCTCATAATATGCTGCTCTGTGTAACTGTATCTTATTGGTACCACACTACCCGTGTATAGTGCCAACCTGGTGATCACAATATGGAAAATACACATAGAATATTCTTAGAATTTAAATTTTACAGACAGAATATTTTCAGTTACTAAAGTTTCACTAACCCATTGGGGTTTCCATACCTACCTACATACCGCACACTTACCATAAAAATACCATATCCGAATCACACCCCTCACATCCCAGCCCGGATACCCTTTGCCAACCAACAGCAACTTTATCATATCATATAACTTGCACTCAACCATGTAATACAATTTCCCATTCACTCCACAACTTAGAGACCTATTAGTTACCTACAGCAGCCGTATAATATCATATCACTGCAGGAAAACCTCTCTCACTTCATTTGAGATCGTACTTGGCTATAGCACAAATGCAATGAGAAGATGCCGTATCTCCCTCCTCTACACTAGCTGGTGCAGAACTCACCTGGGATATCCCTGCCATACAATGCCATATCTCAAACATACTAGGTGGGGTAGCCTTTACAACCCCTGCCATACAATACCATATCTCATGTACACTATCTGGGGTATTCCTTACCTGGAGTACCCATGCCTTACGATGCCATATCTCATGAACACTGCCTGGAGTACCCATGCCTTACAATGCCATTTCTCATACACACTAACTGGGGTAGACTTTACCTGGACAACCCATGCCATACAATACCATATCTCAAGCACACTACCTGGAGTACCCATGATATGCAATTATATATCTCATGCACACAACCTAGAGTACCCATGCCATACAGTGCCATATCTCATGCACACAACCTAGAGTACCCATGCCATACAGTGCCATATCTCATGCACACTGCCTAGAGTACCCATGCCACACAGTGCCATATCTCATGCACACTACCTAGAGTACCCATGCCATACAGTGCCATATCTCATGCACACTACCTAGAGTACCCATGCCATACAATACCATATCTCAAGCACACTACCTGGAGTACCCATGCCACACAGTGCCATATCTCATGCACACTACCTGGAGTACCCATGCCACACAGTGCCATATCTCATGCACACTACCTAGAGTACCCATGCCACACAGTGCCATATCTCATGCACACTATACCCATGCCATACACTGTTATATCTCATGCACACTATACCCATGCCATACACTGTTATATCTCATGCCCACTATACCCATGCCATACACTGTTATATCTCATGCACACTATACCCATGCCATACACTGTTATATCTCATGCACACTATACCCATGCCATACACTGTTATATCTCATGCACTCTACCTGTATAACTCCTACCATACACTGTTATATCTCATGCACACTATACCCATGCCATACACTGTTACATCTCATGCACACTATACCCATGCCATACACTGTTATATCTCATGCACACTATACCCATGCCATACACTGTTATATCTCATGCACACTATACCCATGCCATACACTGTTATATCTCATGCACACTACCTGTATAACTCATGCCATAACTCATACACAGAAGCTGAATTACTCCTTACCTGAAGCACCCAGTGGAAGGTCTCTCCGACGAGAGGGAATCCCATGGATCCCTTGGGGATTGGTAACCTGCAGCTCTTGTCCCGGGTGGCTGCCCAGCGTAGTTGCCACAGTTGCTGGGATACAGCCAAGAGAAGGGCAACTGATACCAGGCAGGCAGCTAGGGTTGCCAGGGCAGACACCAGATCAAAGCTCTCAAACAGCATGGTGGTGGTGGTGGTGGTGGGGATCTGTCACAGCTCTGCTGTTTGGGGCACTCACAGCATAGGGGCACCTGATAAAGAAAATGCCACCAGCACAGTGGTGCTGAAAATGACCAAAATGCTACGGATTTAGCCAAAATGCAGAAATTGTAGCTATCTGACTAAAACACGCCCATTTCACTACTTAAAAAGAAACTTCAGAAACTTTTTTTTTCTTAACTAAAAAAATAAAAATAAAAGTATATAATATCCAGGTCCAGTAAGAGAGAAAAAGAAAAGCTGAATGGGAAGAGTCCTCCTGGTGCAGAGTGGTCGGTGCAGGTATATCCCTGAGTGGGCAGAGGCTGCCACTGACTTGCAGTGCTCCAGTCCCAGTGAGTGTTTATATAGAGACGGGAGGCTGTGCGGGCAGGCGGCCAGGTGCGGGCTGCTCCCCCCTCTCACAGGGCGGGGAGGCGGGCTGGGTCTGAGCTGGCCGGCCGCTGGAGCGTGCGCTGCTTGGAAGTGGCCCAGGGAAGTGGGAGCACCCGGGATGGGGTAGTGGGAGCTGCTGGGCTTCTCCGTGAGCTTCTGGCTGCGGGATCCTCACCTACAGGACACAGACAGACAAGGTGTCAGCTTACTGAGATGTGTCCTATCTGTCACTTATTGTCACTAGTGAGCTCAGGAAGGTGGTGGCCACTGGCTGCAGGTCTTTGCTACAGTTATGGCTACTAATGTCATGGGGCTGGTTAGTCCCTAGAAGTCACACACTGGCTAGTGCTGTCATTCAGTAAGGGACCAGTGTCTGTGAATAGTTTGTCACCTTGTCACAGTTAGTGCAGTCATTTAGCAAGGCTCATATCAATAGGTGGCAAGTACTTCTCATGTACGGTAAGTGGTCACTGGGTGTTACCCTGTGGCTAGTGCTTGTTAATGCGTAATAGTCACTATGTAGCTAGTCCATACCATCCTGTTTAACAAATAATAAAAAGAAATGACCAGTTTCTACACAGGTTGTCTAGCTAGCACCCCATATATATCTAGTGTTTGTGCTAAGAGGTGGTCTTCAGTAGTTTTCTATTTTTTAGTGATACTAATTCTTGTTAATTAGTGGTTGGTGCTGTCACTTGATAACTAGCCACAGTAACTGGCAACTAGTTGCAATGCCTTGTCAGTGGATGCTTGTTCTTGTGTGTGCTGTCACTAAGTGGTTCCAATGACTGCCAAAGTGGCATATTGCTGGTGCAAGATGAAAGCATCACACAACCAGTTAATGTATAATAGCTGTTTACACAAGGAATGTTTCCCCTTTACCACTGTGCACATGTCCCCAAGTGTCTGGTCCCTGGCACAGATATGCCTGCAGGACTTTTGTATATGTATCTGTATTCATCACAATACTATAATACTGTATGATTTTGTCATAGCTGCCCCTGCACACAGCTATCACTTATACCATATTTACACAGTCTGTGACCTGCAGCAAACCCTACTGTGCCTCCACATCTCCCCACAGAGCACGGATTCAGGACATGCATTTGCTTTACATTACAGGAAGACAAAAGTTCATTGATTTAACTTGAACCTCTACAGCTGTTTAAGTCTTTGCAGACGCAATTAGTAAAGGAGTATCTGCTCCGTCACATTGTTCTGGGCATTGAGAATAAACTGTGTTATTGTGAAGCCAATTTAAAGGGAAAGTCTAGTCAAAATTAATTAATGTAAGCTTAGGAGCGGGCCCATTTTTGGTTCAGCACCTTGGGAAGTGCTTGCTGATTAGAGGCTAAATGTAGCCACCAATCACCAAGTTCTATCCATGGTGCTGATTCAAAAATGGACTAGCTCCTTAGCTTAGATTTCTGCTTTTGCAAATAAAGATACCAAGAGAACAAAGAAAAAATATTATATTAGTAAATCAGAAAGTTACTAAAAATTGCATGCTCTATCTGAATCATGAAAGTTTAATTTTGACTAAACTATTCTTTTAATATCTCATTTCAATACCACTTAAATCCTGTTACAGCAGGTGTGCATGAATGTCACTGTCTGCACTGATTTCCTATGTGCTACCCCAGCCAATCTCACTACCCAGTGTCACTGTATCTTTACTCACTGTGTGCCCCTAACAAATCTCACCACCTAATGTCACTGTATCTTTACTCACTGTGTGCCCCTAACAAATCTCACCACCCAATGTCACTGTATCTTTACTCACTGTGTGCCCCTAACAAATCTCACCACCCAATGTCACTGTATCTTTACTCACTGTGTGTCCCTAACAAATCTCACCACCCAGTGTCACTGTATCTTTACTCACTGTGTGCCCCTAACAAATCTCACCACCTAATGTCACTGTATCTTTACTCACTGTGTGCCCCTAACAAATCTCACCACCCAATGTCACTGTATCTTTACTCACTGAGTGCCCCTAACAAATCTCACCACCTAATGTCACTGTATCTTTACTCACTGTGTGCTCCTAACAAATGTCACCACCCAATGTCACTGTATCTTTACACACTGTGTGCCCCTAACAAATCTCACCACCCAATGTCACTGTATCTTTACTCACTGTTTGCCCCTAACAAATCTCACCACCTGTCACTGTATCTTTACTCATTGTGTGCCCCTAACAAATCTCACCACCCAGTGTCACTGTATCTTTACTCACTGTGTGCCCCTAACAAATCTCACCACCTAATGTCACTGTATCTTTACTCACTGTGTGCCCCTAACAAATCTCACCACCCAATGTCACTGTATCTTTACTCACTGTGTGCCCCTAACAAATCTCACCACCCAATGTCACTGTATCTTTACTCACTGTGTGTCCCTAACAAATCTCACCACCCAGTGTCACTGTATCTTTACTCACTGTGTGCCCCTAACAAATCTCACCACCTAATGTCACTGTATCTTTACTCACTGTGTGCCCCTAACAAATCTCACCACCCAATGTCACTGTATCTTTACTCACTGAGTGCCCCTAACAAATCTCACCACCTAATGTCACTGTATCTTTACTCACTGTGTGCTCCTAACAAATGTCACCACCCAATGTCACTGTATCTTTACACACTGTGTGCCCCTAACAAATCTCACCACCCAATGTCACTGTATCTTTACTCACTGTTTGCCCCTAACAAATCTCACCACCTGTCACTGTATCTTTACTCATTGTGTGCCCCTAACAAATCTCACCACCCAGTGTCACTGTATCTTTACTCACTGTGTGCCCCTAACAAATCTCACCACCCAATGTCACTGCATCTTTACTCACTGTGTGCCCCTAACAAATGTCACCACCCAATGTCACTGTATCTTTACTCACTGTGTGCCCCTAACAAATGTCACCACCCAATGTCACTGTATCTTTACTCACTGTGTGCCCCTAACAAATGTCACCAACCAATGTCACTGTGTCTTTACTCACTGTGTGCCCCTAACAAATCTCACCAACCAATGTCACTGTGTCTTTACTCACTGTGTGCCCCTAACAAATCTCACCACCCAATGTCACTGCATCTTTACTCACTGTGTCCCTAACAAATGTCACCAACCAATGTCACTGTATCTTTACCGTGTGCACCGAATAAATCTCACCACCCAATGTCACTGTATCTTTACTCACTGTGTGCCCCTAACAAATGTCACTAACCAATCACCTTGATTACGAGTTTTGAGCTCTATAGGGAAAGTAAAGAACGCCACAAAAGTGACGTTATTTAATTCCCTATAGCGCTGCTATTACAAGTTAAAGAAAACACTGCTTGTGCGGGCGACATGGAGATTTTAAGCTCCATACCGCTCCCAAAACAAGCGCTGTGTTTGACGTGCTCATGCACGCTTTCCCCATAGACATCAATGGGGAGAGCCGGCAAAAAAAAAACCTAACACCTGCGATCGCGGAAACAAAAGCTCTGTAACGCAGCCCTATTGATGTCTATGGGGAAATACAAATACAGTAACACCCTAACATATACCCTACATCTAAACACCCCTAATCTGCTGCCCCCAACATCGCTGACGTCTGCCTACAGTTATTAACCCCTAATCTGCCGCTCCCAATATCGCTGCTACCTAAATACAATTATTAACCCCTTAATTTGCCGCTCCCGATATCGACGCCACTATACTACAGTTATTAACCCCTAAACCACCAGCCCCCCACATTGCAACAAGTTAAATTAAACTTTATTAACCCCTAAACCTAACCCTAATCCTAACGTAACCCTAACCCTAACACCCCCTAACTTAAACATAATAAAAATATAGCTAAATTAAATTTACAATTATTAACTAAATAAACCTATTAACCCCTAAACCGCCAGCCCCCCCAATCGCAACAAGCTAAATTAAAATATATTAACCCCTAACCCTAAACCTAACCCTAACCCCCCCTAACTTTAACATAATTAAATTAGATCTAAATTAAATTTACAAATATTAACTAAATACTACCTATTTAAAACTAAATACAATCTTACCTGTGAAATAAAACCTAAACTAGCTACACCCCCTAAAAATATACATTACACAAAATAACAAAAAAAATTATCAAAAATAAAAAAAATATTCCTATTCTAATACCCATAGAAAAAACCCACCTCAAAATAAAAAAAACCTAATCTAGAATAAAATACCAATAGCCCTTAAAAGAGCCTGGTGGGGCATTGTCCCAAATATATCAGCTCTTTTATCTGTAAAAAAAAAATACAAACACCCCACAACAGTAAAACCCACCACCCAACCAAACCCAACCAACCCCCTCCAAATAAAAAAACTCTTCTATCTTCATCCAGCTGGCAAAGTCCTCATCCAGGTAGAAAGAAGTCTTCATCCAGGCGGCCTCTTCGATCTTCATCCAGAATTTTAATAAGCCAATAGAATGAGAGGTGCTTAAATCCTATTGGCTGATTTGAACAGCCAATAGGATTTTAGCAGCCCTAGTTCCTATTGGCTGATTCAAATTTTTCAGCCAATAGGAATGCAAGGGACGCCATCTTAAAACGTGTCCCTTGCATTGAAGATTCAGTGTACGGTGGCGACCATTTGAAGAGGATGCTCCGCACCGGACATCTTCAGGATGGACCCGCTCCTCGCCGGCTGGATGAAGATTGAAGAGGCCACCTGGATGAATACTTCTTGCCACCTGGATGAGGACTTCGCTGGCTGGATGAAGATAGGAGAGGCCGTCCGGATGAAGACTTCTTGCCGCATGGATGAGGACTTCGCCGGCTGGATGAAGATCGTTCAAGCGGGACTTCAAAAACTTTAAGTGGATCGTCAGGGGGTTAGTGTTAGGCATTTTTAAGGGTTTATTGGGTGGGTTTTATTTTTTAGTTTAGGGTCTGGGCAGTAAAAGAGCTAAATGCCC
Source organism: Bombina bombina (assembly GCF_027579735.1). NCBI lineage: Eukaryota > Metazoa > Chordata > Amphibia > Anura > Bombinatoridae > Bombina > Bombina bombina. The sequence continues at coordinate 1,409,400,546 of NC_069500.1, forward strand.
TTTTAAGGGCAATGCCCATACAAATGCCCTTTTCAGGGCAATGGGTAGCTTAGGTTACTTTAGATCGTTTTAATTATTTGGGGGGTTGGTTGGGTGGTGTGTTTTACTGTTGGGGGGTGTTTGTATTTTGTTTACAGGTAAAAGAGCTGATATCTTTGGGGCAATGCCCCACAAAGTCCCTTATAAGGGCCATTAGTAGTTTATTGTAGGCTAGGTTTTTTTAGTTTGGGGGGCTTTTTTATTTTGATAGGGCTCTTAGATTAGGTGTAATTCTTTTTTATTTTTGATAATTTGTTATTTTTCGTAATTTAGTGTTTGCTTTTTTTTTGTAATTTAGTTAGTTTTTATTTTTTGTAATTAGATAGTTTTTGTAATTTTTAGAGTATTGTTAGGATTTTTTATTGGTAGTTTAGTTTTATTTAATTGGTAGTTAGTTAAATTTTAGTTTAATAATTATAATAGTTTAATTGTTAGTTTAAATTTTTTTTTTTAATTTGACAGGTTTTAATTGAATTTAAAGGGACACTGAACCCATTCCTATAGAGAATGCAATTTTAAGCAACTTTCTAATTTACTCCTATTATCAAATTCTTTTCATTCTCTTGGTATCTTTATTTGAAATGCAAAAATGTAAGTTTAGATGCCGGCCCATTTTTGGTGAACACACTGTGTTGTTCTTGCTGATTGGTGGGTAAATTCACCTACCAATAAACAAGTGCTTTCCATGGTACTGAACCAAAAAATAGCTTATATGCCTTCTTTTTCAAATAAAGAAAGCAAGAGAATGAAGAAAAATTGATAATAGGAGTAAATTAGAAAGTTGTTTAAAATTTCATGCTCTATCTGAATCACGAAAGAAAAAATTTGGGTTCAGTGTCTCTTTAAGCTAGGGAAATTGTAATTTTAATATAAAGATAGGGGGTCATTAGGTTTAGGGGTTACTAGTTTAAATTAGTTTATTTCATTGTTGGGGGGCTTTCGGCTTAGGGGTTAATAGTTTATTTTAGTATATTTCATTGTGGGGGGCTTGCGGTTTAGGGGTTAATAGGTTTATTATAACGGCGGTGTGCGCGGACGGCAGATTAGCGGTTAATAAGTTTATTATAGTGGCGATGATGTCAGGGAGCAAGGGAATAGGGGTTAATACATTTTTTTAGTGGCAGCGATGTCGGTAGCGGCAGATTAGGGGTTAATAAATGTACTATAGTGTTTGCGATGCGGGAGGGCCTCGGTTTAGGGGTTAATAGGTAGTTTATGGGTGTTATGTACTTTGTAACACTTTAGATATGAGTTTTATGCTACAGCTTTGTAGCGTAACTCTCATAACTACTGACTTTAGATGGCGGTATGGATCTTGTCATTATTGAGTGTAACGCTCAATTTTTAGCCGTTCTGCAAAACTCGTAATACCGGTGCTATGGTAATCTCATGAAAAAACGTAATTTTACCTATACCGACAAGACTTGTAATAGCTGCGGTGCTGATTTAATGCTGAAAATGCCATATTTTCAGCGTTACAAGCCGCAACGCAAAACTTTTAATCTAGGGGAATGTCACTGTATCTTTACTCACTGTGTGCCCCTAACAAATCTCATCACCTAATGTCACTGTATCTTTACTCACTGTGTGCCCCTAACAAATCTCACCACCCAGTGTCACTGTATCTTTACTCACTGTGTGCCCCTAACAAATCTCACCACCTAATGTCACTGTATCTTTACTCACTGTGTGCCCCTAACAAATCTCACCACCCAATGTCACTGTATCTTTACTCACTGTGTGCCCCTAACAAATCTCACCACCTAATGTCACTGTATCATTACTCACTGTGTGCTCCTAACAAATCTCACCACCCAGTGTCACTGTATCTTTACTCACTGTGTGCCCCTAACAAATCTCACCACCCAGTGTCACTGTATCTTTACTCACTGTGTGCCCCTAACAAATCTCACCACCCAATGTCACTGTATCTTTACTCACTGTGTGCCCCTAACAAATCTCATCACCTAATGTCACTGTATCTTTACTCACTGTGTGCCCCTAACAAATCTCACCACCTAATGTCACTGTATCTTTACTCACTGTGTGCCCCTAACAAATCTCACCACCTAATGTCACTGTATCTTTACTCACTGTGTGCCCCTAACAAATCTCACCACCTAATGTCACTGTATCTTTACTCACTGTGTGCCCCTAACAAATCTCACCACCCAGTGTCACTATAACTTTACTCACTGTGTGTCCATAACAAATGTCACCACCCAATGTCACTGTATCTTTACTCACTGTGTGCCCCTAACAAATCTCATCACCTAATGTCACTGTATCTTTACTCACTGTGTGCCCCTAACAAATCTCACCACCCAATGTCACTGTATCTTTACTCATTGTGTGCCCCTAACAAATCTCACCACCTAATGTCACTGTATCTTTACTCACTGTGTGCCCCTAACAAATCTCACCACCTAATGTCACTGTATCTTTAATCACTGTGTGCCCCTAACAAATCTCACCACCTAATGTCACTGTATCTTTACTCACTGTGTGCACTTAACAAATCTCACCACCTAATCTCACCACCTAATGTCACTGTATCTTTACTCACTGTGTGCCCCTAACAAATCTCACCACCTAATGTCACTGTATCTTTACTCACTGTGTGCACTTAACAAATCTCACCACCTAATGTCACTGTATCTTTACTCACTGTGTGCCCCTAACAAATCTCACCACCTAATGTCACTGTATCTTTACTCACTGTGTGCCCCTAACAAATCTCATCACCTAATGTCACTGTATCTTTACTCACTGTGTGCCCCTAACAAATCTCACAACCTAATGTCACTGTATCTTTACTCACTGTGTGCCTCTAACAAATCTCACCACCCAATGTCACTGTATCTTTACTCACTGTGTGCCCCTAACAAATCTCACCACCTAATGTCACTGTATCTTTACTCACTGTGTGCCCCTAACAAATCTCACCACCTAATGTCACTGTATCTTTACTCACTGTGTGCCCCTAACAAATCTCATCACCTAATGTCACTGTATCTTTACTCACTGTGTGCCCCTAACAAATCTCACCACCTAATGTCACTGTATCTTCACTCACTGTGTGCCCCTAACAAATCTCATCACCCAATGTCACTGTATCTTTACTCACTGTGTGCCCCTAACAAATCTCACCACCCAGTGTCACTGTATCTTTACTCACTGTGTGCCTCTAACAAATCTCACCACCTAATGTCACTGTATCTTTACTCACTGTGTGCCCCTAACAAATCTCACCACCTAATGTCACTGTATCTTTACTCACTGTTTGCCCCTAACAAATCTCACCACCCAGTGTCACTGTATCTTTACTCACTGTGTGCCCCTAACAAATCTCACCACCTAATGTCACTGTATCTTTACTCACTGTGTGCCCCTAACAAATCTCACCACCTAATGTCACTGTATCTTTACTCACTGTTTGCCCCTAACAAATCTCACCACCCAGTGTCACTGTATCTTTACTCACTGTGTGCCCCTAACAAATCTCACCACCCAGTGTCACTGTATCTTTACTCACTGTGTGCCCCTAACAAATCTCATCACCTAATGTCACTGTATCTTTACTCACTGTGTGCCCCTAACAAATCTCACCACCCAATGTCACTGTATCTTTACTCACTGTGTGCCCCTAACAAATCTCACCACCCAATGTCACTGTATCTTTACTCATTGTGTGTCCCTAACAAATCTCACCACTCAATGTCACTGTATCTTTACTCACTGTGTGCCCCTAACAAATCTCACCACCCAATGTCACTGCATCTTTACTCACTGTGTGCCCCTAACAAATCTCACCACCCAGTGTCACTGTATCTTTACTCACTGTGTGCCCCTAACAAATCTCACCACCCAGTGTCACTGTATCTTTACTCACTGTGTGCCCCTAACAAATCTCACCACCTAATGTCACTGTATCTTTACTCACTGTGTGCCCCTAACAAATCTCACCACCTAATGTCACTGTATCTTTACTCACTGTGTGCCCCTAACAAATCTCACCACCAAATGTCACTGTATCTTTACTCACTGTGTGCCCCTAACAAATCTCATCACCTAATGTCACTGTATCTTTACTCACTGTGTGCCCCTAACAAATCTCACCACCTAATGTCACTGTATCTTTACTCACTGTGTGCCCCTAACAAATCTCACCACCCAGTGTCACTGTATCTTTACTCACTGTGTGCCCCTAACAAATCTCACAACCTAATGTCACTGTATCTTTACTCACTGTGTGCACTTAACAAATCTCATCACCTAATGTCACTGTATCTTTACTCAATGTGTGCACCTAAAAATGTCACCACTCAATGTCACTGCATCTTTACTCACTGTGTGCCCCTAACAAATCTCACCACCTAATGTCACTGTATCTTTACTCACTGTGTGCCCCTAACAAATGTCACCACCCAATGTCACTGTATCTTTACTCACTGTGTGCCCCTAACAAATCTCACCACCCAGTGTCACTGTATCTTTACTCACTGTTTGCCCCTAGCAAATCTCCCCACCCAGTGTCACTGTATCTTTACTCACTGTGTGCACTTAACAAATCTCACCACCTAATGTCACTGTATCTTCACTCACTGTGTGCCCCTAACAAATCTCATCACCTAATGTCAATGTATCTTCACTCACTGTGTGCCCCTAACAAATCTCACCACCCAATGTCACTGTATCTTTACTCATTGTGTGCCCCTAACAAATCTCACCACCCAATGTCACTGTATCTTTACTCACTGTTTGCCCCTAACAAATCTCACCACCTGTCACTGTATCTTTACTCACTGTGTGCCCCTAAGAAATCTCACCACCTAATGTCACTGTATCTTTACTCACTGTGTGCCCCTAAGAAATCTCACCACCCAGTGTCACTGTATCTTTACTCACTGTGTGCCCCTAACAAATCTCACAACCCAATGTCACTGTATCTTTACTCACTGTGTGCCCCTAACAAATCTCACCACCTAATGTCACTGCATCTTTATTCACTGTTTGTCCCTAACAAATCTAACCACCTAATGTCACTGTATCTTTACTCACTGTTTATCCCTAACAAATCTCACCACCTAATGTCACTGTATCTTTACTCACTGTGTGCCCCTAACAAATCTCACCACCTAATGTCACTGTATCTTTACTCACTGTGTGCCCCTAACAAATCTCACCACCTAATGTCACTGTATCTTTACTCACTGTGTGCCCCTAACAAATCTCACAACCTAATGTCACTGTATCTTTACTCACTGTGTGCCTCTAACAAATCTCACCACCCATTGTCACTGTATCTTTACTCACTGTGTGCCTCTAACAAATCTCACCACCCAATGTCACTGTATCTTTATTCACTGTGTGCGCCCCTAACAAATCTCACCACCCAGTGTCACTGTATCTTTACTCACTGTTTGTCCCTAACAAATCTCACCACCCAGTGTCACTGTATCTTTACTCACTGTGTGCCCCTAACAAATCTCACCACACAATGTCACTGTATCTTTACTCACTGTGTGCCCCTAACAAATCTCACCACCCAATGTCACTGTATCTTTACTCATTGTGTGCCCCTAACAAATCTCACCACCTAATGTCACTGTATCTTTAATCACTGTGTGCCCCTAACAAATCTCACCACCTAATGTCACTTTTGCCCCTAGCAAATCTCCCCACCCAGTGTCACTGTATCTTTACTCACTGTGTGCACTTAACAAATCTCACCACCTAATGTCACTGTATCTTCACTCACTGTGTGGCCGCCTAACAAATCTCATCACCTAATGTCAATGTACTCTTCACTCACTGTGTGCCCCTAAACAAATCTCACCACCCAATGTCACTGTATCTTTTACTCATTGTGTGCCCCTAACAAATCTCACCACCCAATGTCACTGTATCTTTACTCACTGTTTGCCCCTAACAAATCTCACCACCTGTCACTGTATCTTTACTCACTGTGTGCCCCTAAGAAATCTCACCACCTAATGTCACTGTATCTTTACTCACTGTGTGCCCCTAAGAAATCTCACCACCCAGTGTCACTGTATCTTTACTCACTGTGTGCCCCTAACAAATCTCACAACCCAATGTCACTGTATCTTTACTCACTGTGTGCCCCTAACAAATCTCACCACCTAATGTCACTGCATCTTTATTCACTGTTTGTCCCTAACAAATCTAACCACCTAATGTCACTGTATCTTTACTCACTGTTTATCCCTAACAAATCTCACCACCTAATGTCACTGTATCTTTACTCACTGTGTGCCCCTAACAAATCTCACCACCTAATGTCACTGTATCTTTACTCACTGTGTGCCCCTAACAAATCTCACCACCTAATGTCACTGTATCTTTACTCACTGTGTGCCCCTAACAAATCTCACAACCTAATGTCACTGTATCTTTACTCACTGTGTGCCTCTAACAAATCTCACCACCCATTGTCACTGTATCTTTACTCACTGTGTGCCTCTAACAAATCTCACCACCCAATGTCACTGTATCTTTATTCACTGTGTGCGCCCCTAACAAATCTCACCACCCAGTGTCACTGTATCTTTACTCACTGTTTGTCCCTAACAAATCTCACCACCCAGTGTCACTGTATCTTTACTCACTGTGTGCCCCTAACAAATCTCACCACACAATGTCACTGTATCTTTACTCACTGTGTGCCCCTAACAAATCTCACCACCCAATGTCACTGTATCTTTACTCATTGTGTGCCCCTAACAAATCTCACCACCTAATGTCACTGTATCTTTAATCACTGTGTGCCCCTAACAAATCTCACCACCTAATGTCACTGTATCTTTACTCACTGTGTGCCCCTAACAAATCTCACCACCCAATGTCACTGTATCTTTACTCACTGTGTGCCCCTAACAAATCTCACCACCCAATGTCACTGTATCTTTACTCACTGTTTGTCCCTAACAAATCTAACCACCTAATGTCACTGTATCTTTACTCACTGTTTGGGGGAGAGAGGGGCATACAGTGAGGGGTTATAATGTGAGAGAGAGGGCATACAGTGAGCGGTTATAATGTGACAGAGAGGGGCATACAGTGAGGGGTTATAATGTGAGAGAGAGGGGCAAACAGTAATGGGTTATAAAGTGAGAGAGAGGGGCATACAGTGAGAGGTTATAATGTGAGAGAGAGGGGCATACAGTGAGGGGTTATAATGTGAGAGAGAGGGACATACAGTGAGGGGTTTAAAAGTGAGAGAGAGGGGCATACAGTGAGGGGTTATAATGTGAGAGAGAGGGGCATACAGTGAGGGGTTATAATGTGAGAGCGGGGCATACAGTGAGGGGTTATAATGTGAGAGAGAGGGGCATACAGTGAGGGGTTATAATGTAAGAGAGAGGGGCATACAGTGAGAAGTAATAATGTGAGAGAGAGGGGCATACAGTGAGGGGTTAAAAAGTGAGAGAGAGGGGCATACAGTGAGGGGTTATAATGTGAGAGAGAGGGGCATACAGTGAGGGGTTATAATGGGAGAGCGGGGCATACAGTGAGGGGTTATAATGTGAGAGAGAGGGGCATACAATGAGGGGTTATAATGTGAGAGAGAGGGGCATAGAGTGAGGGGTTATAATGTGAGAGAGAGGGGCATACAGTGAGGGGTTATAATGTGAGAGAGAGGGGCATACAGTGAGGGGTTATAATGTGACAGAGAGGGGCATACAGTGAGGGGTTATAATGTGAGAGAGAGGGGCAAACAGTAATGGGTTATAAAGTGAGAGAGAGGGGCAAACAGTAATGGGTTATAAAGTGAGAGAGAGGGGCATACAGTGAGGGGTTATAATGTGAGAGAGAGGGGCAAACAGTAATGGGTTATAAAGTGAGAGAGAGGGGCATACAGTGAGGGGTTATAATGTGAGAGAGAGGGGCATACAGTGAGGGGTTATAATGTGAGAGCGGGGCATACAGTGAGGGGTTATAATGTGAGAGAGAGGGCATACAGTGAGGGGTTATAATGTGACAGAGAGGGGCATACAGTGAGGGGTTATAATGTGAGAGAGAGGGGCAAACAGTAATGGGTTATAAAGTGAGAGAGAGGGGCATACAGTGAGGGGTTATAATGTGAGAGAGAGGGGCATACAGTGAGGGATTATAATGTGACAGGGAGGGGCATATAGTGAGGGGTTATAAAGTGAGAGAGAGGGGCATACAGTGAGGGGTTATAATGTGATAGAGAGGGGCATACAGTGATGGATTATAATGTGACAGAGAGGGGCATACAGTGAGGGGTTATAAAGTGAGAGAGAGGGGCATACAGTGAGGGGTTATAATGTGAGAGAGAGGGGCATACAGTGAGGGGTTATAATGTGAGAGAGGGGCATACAGTGAGGGGTTATAATGTGAGAGAGAGGGGCATACAATGAGGGGTTATAATGTGAGAGAGAGGGGCATACAGTGAGGGGTTATAATGTGACAGAGAGGGGCATACAGTGAGGGGTTATAATGTGAGAGAGAGGGGCATAGAGTGAGGGGTTATAATGTGACAGAGAGGGGCATACAGTGAGGGGTTATAATGTGAGACAGAGGGGCATATAGTGAGGGGTTATAATGTGACAGAGACGGGCATACAGTGAGGGGTTATAATGTGACAGAGAAGGGCATACAGTGAGGGGTTATAATGTGACATAGAGGGGCATACAGTGAGGGGTTATAATGTGACAGAGAGGGGCATACAGTGAGGGGTTATAATGTGACAGAGAGGGGCATACAGTGAGGGATTATAATGTGACAGAGAGGGGCATACAGTGAGCGGTTATAATGTGACAGAGAGGGGCATACAGCGAGGGGTTATAATGTGAGAGAGAGGAGCATACAGAGAGGGGTTATAATGTGAGAGAGAGAAGCATACAGTGAAGGGTTATAATGTGAAAGAGAGGGGTATACAGTGAGGGGTTATAATGTGAGAGAGAGGGGCATAAAGAGAGGGGTTATAATGTGAGAGAGAGGAGCATACAGTGTGGGGTTATAATGTGAGAGAGAGGGGCATACAGTAAGAGGTTATAATGTGAGAGAGAGGAGCCTACAGTGAAGGGTTATAATGTGAGAGGTAGGGGCATAGAGTGAGGGGTTATAATGTGACAGAGAGCGGCATACAGTGAGGGGTTATAATGTGACAGAGAGGGGCATACAGTGAGAGGTTATAATGTGAGAGAGAGGGGTATACAGTGAGGGGTTATAATGTGACAGAGAGGGGCATACAGTGAGAGGTTATAATGTGAGAGAGAGGGGCATACAGTGAGGGGTTATAATGTGACAGAGAGGGGCATACAGTGAGGGGTTATAATGTGACAGAGAGGGGCATAAAGAGAGGGGTTATAATGTGAGAGAGAGGAGCATACAGTGAGGGGTTATAATGTGACAGAGAGGGGCATACAGAGAGGGGTTATAATGTGACAGAGAGGGGCATACAGTGAGGCGTTATAATGTGAGAGAGAGGGGCATACAGTGAGGGGTTATAATGTGAAAGAGAGAAGCATACAGTAAGGAGTTATATCGTGAGAGAGAGGAAAATACAGTGAGGAGTTAAAATGTGACAGAGAGGGGCATACAGTGAGGGGTTATAATGTGAGAGAGAGGGGCATACAGTGAGGGGTTATAATGTGAGAGGGAGGGGCATACAGTGAGGAGTTATAATGTGAGAGAGAGGGGCATACAGTGAGGCGTTATAATGTGAGAGAGAGGGGCATACAGTGAGGGGTTATAATTTGAGAGAGAGGAGCATACAGTGAGGGGTTATAATGTGAGAGAGAGGGACATAGAGTGAGGGTTTATAATGTGAGAGAGAGGGGCATACAGTGAGAGGTTATAATGTGACAGAGAGTGGCATACAGTGAGGGGTTATAATGTGAAAGAGAGGGGCGTACAGTGAGGGGTTATAATGTGACAGAGAGGGGCATACAGTGAGGGGTTATAATGTGAGAGAGAGGAGCATAGAGTGAGTGGTTATAATGTGAGAGAGAGGGGCATACAGTGAGGGGTTATAATGTGACAGAGAGGGGCATACAGTTAGGGGTTATAATGTGAGAGGGAGGGTCATACAGTGAGTGGTTATAATATGAGAGGGAGGGGCATACAGTGAGTGGTTATAATGTGAGAGAGAGGGGCATACAGTGAGGGGTTATAATGTGAGAGAGAGGGGCATACAGTGAGGGGTTATAATGTGAGAGAGAGGGGCATACAGTGAGGGGTTATAATGTGAGAGAGAGGGGCATACAGTGAGAGGTTATAATGTGACAGAGAGGGGCATACAGAGAGGGGTTATAATTTGAGAGAGAGGAGCATACAGTGAAGGGTTATAATGTGACAGAGAGGGGCATACAGAGAGGGGTTATAATGTGACAGAGAGGGGCATACAGTGAGGCGTTATAAAGTGAGAGAGAGGGGCATACAGTAAGGGGTTATAATGTGAGAGAGAGCGGCATACAGTGAGGGGTTATAATGTGAGAGAGAGCGGCATACAGTGAGGGGTTATAATGTGACAGAGAGGGGCATACAGTTAGGGGTTTTAATGTGACAGAGAGGAGCATACAGTGAGGAGTTATAATGTGAGAGAGAGGAGCATACAGTCAGGAGTTATAATGTGACAGAGAGGGGCATACAGTGAGAGGTTATAATTTGAGAGAGGGGGGCATACAGTGAGGGGTTATAAAGTGACAGAGAGGGGCATACAGTGAGGAGTTATAATGTGAGAGAAAGGGGCATACAGTGAGGCGTTATAATGTGAGAGAGAGGGGCATACAGTGAGGAGTTATAATTTGAGAGAGAGGAGCATGCAGTGAGGGGTTATAATGTGAGAGAGAGGGACATAGAGTAAGGGGTTATAATGTGAGAGAGAGGGGCATACAGTGAGAGGTTATAATGTGAGAGAGAGGGGCATAAAGTGAGGGGTTATAATGTGACAGAGAGGGGCATACAGTTAGGGGTTATAATGTGACAGAGAGGAGCATACAGTGAGGAGTTATAATGTGAGAGAGAGGAGCATACAGTGAGGGGTTATAATGTGAGAGAGAGGGGCATACAGTGAGGGGTTATAATGTGAGAGAGAGGGGCATACAATGAGGGGTTATAATGTGAGAGAGAGGGGCATACAGTGAGAGGTTATAATGTGACAGAGAGGGGCATACAGTGAGGGGTTATAATGTGAGAGAGAGGGGCATAGAGTGAGGGGTTATAATGTGACAGAGAGGGGCATACAGTGAGGGGTTATAATGTGAGAGAGAGGAGCATCAAGTGAGTGGTTATAATGTGAGAGAGAGGGGCATACAGTGAGGGGTTATAATGTGACAGAGAGGGGCATACAGTGAGGGGTTATAGTGTGAGAGAGAGGAGCATACAGTGAGTGGTTATAATGTGAGAGAGAGGGGCATACAGTGAGGGGTTATAATGTGAGAGAGAGGGGCATACAGAAAGGGGTTATACTGTGAGAGAGAGGAGCATACAGTGAGGGGTTATAATGTGAGAGAGAGGAGCATACAGTGAGGGGTTATAATGTGACAGAGAGGGGCATACAGTGAGGGCATATAATGTGAGAGAGAGGGCATACATTGAGGGGTTATAATGTGAGAGAGAGGAACATACAGTTAGGGGTTATAATGTGAGAGAGATGGGCATACAGTGAGGGGTAATAATGTGAGAGAGAAGGGCATACAGTGAGGGGTTATAATGTGAGAGAGAGGGGCATACAGTGAGGTGTTATAATATGAGAGAGAGGGGCATACAGTGAGGGGTTATAATGTGAGAGAGAGGGGCATACAGTGAGGGGTTATAATGTGAGAGAGAGGGGCATACAGTGAGGGGTTATAATGTGAGAGAGAGGGGTATACAGTGAGGAGTTATAATGTGAGAGAGAGGGGCATACAGTGAGGGGTTATAATGTGACAGAGAGGGGTATACAGTGAGAGGTTATAATGTGAGAGAGAGGGGCATAGAGTGAGGGGTTATAATGTGAGAGAGAGGGGCATACAGAAAAGGGCTATATTGTGAGAGAGAGAGGGGCATACAGAGAGGGGTTATAATGTGAGAGAGAGTGGCAAACAGAGAGGGGTTATAATGTGAGAGAGAGGGGCATACAGAAAAGGGCTATATTGTGAGAGAGAGGGGCATACAGTGAGAGGTTATAATGTGAGAGAGAGGGGCATACAGTGAGGGGTTATAATGTGAGAGAGAGAGGGGCATACAGAAAAGGGCTATATTGTGAGAGAGAGGGGCATACAGTGAGGAGTTATAATGTGAGAAAGGGGCATACAGTGAGTGGCTATAATGTGAGAGAGAGGGGCATACAGTGAGGGGTTATAATGTGAGAGAGAGGGGCATACAGAGAGGGATTATAATGTGAGAGAGAGGAGCATACAATAAGGGGTTATAATGTGTGAGAGAGGAGCACACAGTGAGGGGTTATAATGTGAGAGAGAGGGGCATACAGTGAGGGCATATAATGTGAGAGAGAGGGGCATACATTGAGGGGTTATAATGTGAGAGAGAGGAGCATACAGTGAGGGGTTATAATGTGAGAAAGAGGGGCATACAGTGAGAGGTTATAATGTGAGAGAGAGGGGCATACAGTTAGGGGTTATAATGTGAGAGAGAGGGGCATACAGTGAGGGGTTATAATGTGAGAGAGAGGGGCATACAGTCAGGGGTTATAATGTGACAGAGAGGGGCATACAGTGAGGGGTTATAATGTGAGAGAAAGGGGCATACGGTGAGGAGTTATAATGTGAGAGAGATGGGCATACAGTGAGGGGTTATAATGTGAGAAAGAGGGGCATACATTGAGAGGTTATAATGTGAGAGAGAGAGGCATACAGAAAAGGGTTATATTGTGAGATAGAAGGGCATACAGAGAGGAGTTATAATGTGAGAGAGAGTGGCAAACAGAGAGGGGTTATAATTTGAGAGAGGGGTATACAGTGAGGGGTTATAATGTGAGAGAGAGGGACATACAATGAGGGGTTATAATGTGACAGAGAGGGACACACAGTGAGTGGTTATAATGAGAGAGAGAGGGTCATACAGTGAGGGGTTATAAAGTGAGAGAGAGGGGCATACAGTGAGGGGTTATAATGTGACAGAGAGGGACACACAGTGAGGGGTTATAATGTGAGAGAGAGGGGCATACAGTGAGGGGTTATAATGTGAGAGAGAGGGGCATACAGTGAGGGGTTATAATGTGAGAGAGAGGGGCATACAGTGAGAGGTTATAATGTGACAGAGAGGGGCGTACAGTGAGGGGTTATAATGTGAGAGAGAGGGTCATACGGTGAGGGGTTATAATGTGAGAGAGAGGGACATACAGTAAGGGGTTATAATGTGAGAGAGAGGGGGATACAGTGATGGGTTATAATGTGAGAGAGAGGGGCATACAGTGAGGGGTTATAATGTGAGAGAGAGGGGCATAAAGTGATGGGTTATAATGTGAGAGAGAGGGGCATACAGTGATGGGTTATAATGTGAGAGGGAGGGGCATACTGTGATGGGTTATAATGTGAGAGAGAGGGGCATACAGTGAGAGGTTATAATGTGAGAGAGAGGGGCATACAGTGAGGGGTTATAATGTGAGAAAGAGGGGCATACAGTGAGGGGTTAAAAAGTGAGAGAGAGGGGCATACAGTGAGGGGTTATAATGTGAGAGAGAGGGGCATACAGTGAGGGGTTATAATGTGAGAGCGGGGCATACAGTGAGGGGTTATAATGTGAGAGAGAGGGGCATACAGTGAGGGGTTATAATGTGAGAGAGAGGGGCATACAGTGAGAAGTAATAATGTGAGAGAGAGGGGCATACAGTGAGGGGTTATAATGTGAGAGAGAGGGGCATACAGTGAGGGGTTATAATGTGAGAGAGAGGGGCATAAAGTGAGGGGTTATAATGTGAGAGAGAGGGGCATACAGTGAGGGGTTATAATGTGAGAGAGGGGAAAACAGTGAGGGGTTATAATGTGACAAAGAGGGGCATACAGTGAGGGGTTATAATGTGAGAGAGGGGCATACAGTGAGGGGTTATAATGTGACAGAGAGGGACATACAGTGAGGGGTTATAATTTGAGAGAGAGGGGCATACAGAGAGGGGTTATAATGTGAGAGAGAGGTGCATACAGAGAGGGGTTATAATGTGAGAGAGAGGGGCATACAGTGAGGGGTTATAATGTGACAGAGAGGGGCATACAGTGAGAGGTTATAATGTGAGAGAGAGGGGCATACAGTGAGGGGTTATAATGTGACAGAGAGGGGCATACAGTGAGAGGTTATAATGTGAGAGAGAGGGGCATACAGTGAGGGGTTATAATGTGACAGAGAGGGGCATACAGTGAGGGGTTATAATGTGACAGAGAGGGGCATAAAGAGAGGGGTTATAATGTGAGAGAGAGGAGCATACAGTGAGGGGTTATAATGTGACAGAGAGGGGCATACAGAGAGGGGTTATAATGTGACAGAGAGGGGCATACAGTGAGGCGTTATAATGTGAGAGAGAGGGGCATACAGTGAGGGGTTATAATGTGAAAGAGAGAAGCATACAGTAAGGAGTTATATCGTGAGAGAGAGGAAAATACAGTGAGGAGTTAAAATGTGACAGAGAGGGGCATACAGTGAGGGGTTATAATGTGAGAGAGAGGGGCATACAGTGAGGGGTTATAATGTGAGAGAGAGGGGCATACAGTGAGGAGTTATAATGTGAGAGAGAGGGGCATACAGTGAGGCGTTATAATGTGAGAGAGAGGGGCATACAGTGAGGGGTTATAATTTGAGAGAGAGGAGCATACAGTGAGGGGTTATAATGTGAGAGAGAGGGACATAGAGTGAGGGTTTATAATGTGAGAGAGAGGGGCATACAGTGAGAGGTTATAATGTGACAGAGAGTGGCATACAGTGAGGGGTTATAATGTGAAAGAGAGGGGCGTACAGTGAGGGGTTATAATGTGACAGAGAGGGGCATACAGTGAGGGGTTATAATGTGAGAGAGAGGAGCATAGAGTGAGTGGTTATAATGTGAGAGAGAGGGGCATACAGTGAGGGGTTATAATGTGACAGAGAGGGGCATACAGTTAGGGGTTATAATGTGAGAGGGAGGGTCATACAGTGAGTGGTTATAATATGAGAGGGAGGGGCATACAGTGAGTGGTTATAATGGGAGAGAGAGGGGCATACAGTGAGGGGTTATAATGTGAGAGAGAGGGGCATACAGTGAGGGGTTATAATGTGAGAGAGAGGGGCATACAGTGAGGGGTTATAATGTGAGAGAGAGGGGCATACAGTGAGAGGTTATAATGTGACAGAGAGGGGCATACAGAGAGGGGTTATAATTTGAGAGAGAGGAGCATACAGTGAAGGGTTATAATGTG
The DNA here is from genome assembly GCF_027579735.1 of Bombina bombina. Classification (NCBI taxonomy): domain Eukaryota; kingdom Metazoa; phylum Chordata; class Amphibia; order Anura; family Bombinatoridae; genus Bombina; species Bombina bombina. Next base: position 1,409,415,965 of record NC_069500.1, read on the forward strand.
ACAGAGAGGGGCATACAGAGAGGGGTTATAATGTGACAGAGAGGGGCATACAGTGAGGCGTTATAAAGTGAGAGAGAGGGGCATACAGTAAGGGGTTATAATGTGAGAGAGAGCGGCATACAGTGAGGGGTTATAATGTGAGAGAGAGCGGCATACAGTGAGGGGTTATAATGTGACAGAGAGGGGCATACAGTTAGGGGTTTTAATGTGACAGAGAGGAGCATACAGTGAGGAGTTATAATGTGAGAGAGAGGAGCATACAGTCAGGAGTTATAATGTGACAGAGAGGGGCATACAGTGAGAGGTTATAATTTGAGAGAGGGGGGCATACAGTGAGGGGTTATAAAGTGACAGAGAGGGGCATACAGTGAGGAGTTATAATGTGAGAGAAAGGGGCATACAGTGAGGCGTTATAATGTGAGAGAGAGGGGCATACAGTGAGGAGTTATAATTTGAGAGAGAGGAGCATGCAGTGAGGGGTTATAATGTGAGAGAGAGGGACATAGAGTAAGGGGTTATAATGTGAGAGAGAGGGGCATACAGTGAGAGGTTATAATGTGAGAGAGAGGGGCATAAAGTGAGGGGTTATAATGTGACAGAGAGGGGCATACAGTTAGGGGTTATAATGTGACAGAGAGGAGCATACAGTGAGGAGTTATAATGTGAGAGAGAGGAGCATACAGTGAGGGGTTATAATGTGAGAGAGAGGGGCATACAGTGAGGGGTTATAATGTGAGAGAGAGGGGCATACAGTGAGGGGTTATAATGTGAGAGAGAGGGGCATACAGTGAGAGGTTATAATGTGACAGAGAGGGGCATACAGTGAGGGGTTATAATGTGAGAGAGAGGGGCATACAGTGAGGGGTTATAATGTGACAGAGAGGGGCATACAGTGAGGGGTTATAATGTGAGAGAGAGGAGCATCAAGTGAGTGGTTATAATGTGAGAGAGAGGGGCATACAGTGAGGGGTTATAATGTGACAGAGAGGGGCATACAGTGAGGGGTTATAGTGTGAGAGAGAGGAGCATACAGTGAGTGGTTATAATGTGAGAGAGAGGGGCATACAGTGAGGGGTTATAATGTGAGAGAGAGGGGCATACAGAAAGGGGTTATACTGTGAGAGAGAGGAGCATACAGTGAGGGGTTATAATGTGAGAGAGAGGAGCATACAGTGAGGGGTTATAATGTGACAGAGAGGGGCATACAGTGAGGGCATATAATGTGAGAGAGAGGGCATACATTGAGGGGTTATAATGTGAGAGAGAGGAACATACAGTTAGGGGTTATAATGTGAGAGAGATGGGCATACAGTGAGGGGTAATAATGTGAGAGAGAAGGGCATACAGTGAGGGGTTATAATGTGAGAGAGAGGGGCATACAGTGAGGTGTTATAATATGAGAGAGAGGGGCATACAGTGAGGGGTTATAATGTGAGAGAGAAGGGCATACAGTGAGGGGTTATAATGTGAGAGAGAGGGGCATACAGTGAGGGGTTATAATGTGAGAGAGAGGGGTATACAGTGAGGAGTTATAATGTGAGAGAGAGGGGCATACAGTGAGGGGTTATAATGTGACAGAGAGGGGTATACAGTGAGAGGTTATAATGTGAGAGAGAGGGGCATAGAGTGAGGGGTTATAATGTGAGAGAGAGGGGCATACAGAAAAGGGCTATATTGTGAGAGAGAGAGGGGCATACAGAGAGGGGTTATAATGTGAGAGAGAGTGGCAAACAGAGAGGGGTTATAATGTGAGAGAGAGGGGCATACAGAAAAGGGCTATATTGTGAGAGAGAGGGGCATACAGTGAGGGGTTATAATGTGAGAGAGAGGGGCATACAGTGAGGGGTTATAATGTGAGAGAGAGAGGGGCATACAGAAAAGGGCTATATTGTGAGAGAGAGGGGCATACAGTGAGGAGTTATAATGTGAGAAAGGGGCATACAGTGAGTGGCTATAATGTGAGAGAGAGGGGCATACAGTGAGGGGTTATAATGTGAGAGAGAGGGGCATACAGAGAGGGATTATAATGTGAGAGAGAGGAGCATACAATAAGGGGTTATAATGTGTGAGAGAGGAGCACACAGTGAGGGGTTATAATGTGAGAGAGAGGGGCATACAGTGAGGGCATATAATGTGAGAGAGAGGGGCATACATTGAGGGGTTATAATGTGAGAGAGAGGAGCATACAGTGAGGGGTTATAATGTGAGAGAGAGGGGCATACAGTGAGAGGTTATAATGTGAGAGAGAGGGGCATACAGTTAGGGGTTATAATGTGAGAGAGAGGGGCATACAGTGAGGGGTTATAATGTGAGAGAGAGGGGCATACAGTCAGGGGTTATAATGTGACAGAGAGGGGCATACAGTGAGGGGTTATAATGTGAGAGAAAGGGGCATACGGTGAGGAGTTATAATGTGAGAGAGATGGGCATACAGTGAGGGGTTATAATGTGAGAAAGAGGGGCATACATTGAGAGGTTATAATGTGAGAGAGAGAGGCATACAGAAAAGGGTTATATTGTGAGATAGAAGGGCATACAGAGAGGAGTTATAATGTGAGAGAGAGTGGCAAACAGAGAGGGGTTATAATTTGAGAGAGGGGTATACAGTGAGGGGTTATAATGTGAGAGAGAGGGACATACAATGAGGGGTTATAATGTGACAGAGAGGGACACACAGTGAGTGGTTATAATGAGAGAGAGAGGGTCATACAGTGAGGGGTTATAAAGTGAGAGAGAGGGGCATACAGTGAGGGGTTATAATGTGACAGAGAGGGACACACAGTGAGGGGTTATAATGTGAGAGAGAGGGGCATACAGTGAGGGGTTATAATGTGAGAGAGAGGGGCATACAGTGAGGGGTTATAATGTGAGAGAGAGGGGCATACAGTGAGAGGTTATAATGTGACAGAGAGGGGCATACAGTGAGGGGTTATAATGTGAGAGAGAGGGTCATACGGTGAGGGGTTATAATGTGAGAGAGAGGGACATACAGTAAGGGGTTATAATGTGAGAGAGAGGGGGATACAGTGATGGGTTATAATGTGAGAGAGAGGGGCATACAGTGAGGGGTTATAATGTGAGAGAGAGGGGCATAAAGTGATGGGTTATAATGTGAGAGAGAGGGGCATACAGTGATGGGTTATAATGTGAGAGGGAGGGGCATACTGTGATGGGTTATAATGTGAGAGAGAGGGGCATACAGTGAGAGGTTATAATGTGAGAGAGAGGGGCATACAGTGAGGGGTTATAATGTGAGAAAGAGGGGCATACAGTGAGGGGTTAAAAAGTGAGAGAGAGGGGCATACAGTGAGGGGTTATAATGTGAGAGAGAGGGGCATACAGTGAGGGGTTATAATGTGAGAGCGGGGCATACAGTGAGGGGTTATAATGTGAGAGAGAGGGGCATACAGTGAGGGGTTATAATGTGAGAGAGAGGGGCATACAGTGAGAAGTAATAATGTGAGAGAGAGGGGCATACAGTGAGGGGTTATAATGTGAGAGAGAGGGGCATACAGTGAGGGGTTATAATGTGAGAGAGAGGGGCATAAAGTGAGGGGTTATAATGTGATAGAGAGGGGCATACAGTGAGGGGTTATAATGTGAGAGAGGGGAAAACAGTGAGGGGTTATAATGTGACAAAGAGGGGCATACAGTGAGGGGTTATAATGTGAGAGAGGGGCATACAGTGAGGGGTTATAATGTGACAGAGAGGGACATACAGTGAGGGGTTATAATTTGAGAGAGAGGGGCATACAGAGAGGGGTTATAATGTGAGAGAGAGGTGCATACAGAGAGGGGTTATAATGTGAGAGAGAGGGGCATACAGTGAGGGGTTATAATGTGAGAGAGAGGGGCATACAGTGAGGGGTTATAATGAGAGAGAGGGGCATACAGAGAGGGGTTATAATGTGACAGAGAGGGACATACAGTGAGGGGTTATAATTTGAGAGAGAGGGGCATACAGTGAGGGGTTATAATGTGAGAGAGAGGGGCATACAGTGAGGGGTTATAATGTGAGAGAGGGGCATACAGTGAGGGGTTATAATGTGAGAGAGAGGGGCATACAGTGAGGGGTTATATTGTGAGAGAGAGAGGGGCATACAGTGAGGCGTTATAATGTGAGAGAGAGGGGCATATTGTGAGGGGTTATAATGTGAGAGAGAGGGGCATACAGTGAGGGGTTATAATGTGAGAGAGAGGGGCATACAGTGAGGGGTTATAATTTGTGAGAGAGGGGCATACAGTGAGGGGTTATAATGTGAAAGAGAGGGGCATACAGTGAGGGGTTATAATGAGAGAGAGGGGCATACAGAGAGGGGTTATAATGTGACAGAGAGGGACATACAGTGAGGGTTTATAATTTGAGAGAGAGGGGCATACAGAGAGGGGTTATAATGTGAGAGAGAGGTGCATACAGAGAGGGGTTATAATGTGAGAGAGAGGGGCATACAGTGAGGGGTTATAATGTGAGAGAGAGGGGCATACAGTGAGGGGTTATAATGTGAGAGAGAGGGGCATACAGTGAGGGGTTATAATGTGAGAGAGGGGCATACAGTGAGGGGTTATAATGTGAGAGAGAGGGGCATACAGTGAGGGGTTATAATGTGAGAGAGAGAGGGGCATACAGTGAGGCGTTATAATGTGAGAGAGAGGGGCATATTGTGAGGGGTTATAATGTGAGAGAGAGGGGCATACAGTGAGGGGTTATAATGTGAGAGAGAGGGGCATACAGTGTGGGGTTATAATTTGTGAGAGAGGGGCATACAGTGAGGGGTTATAATGTGAGAGAGAGGGGCATACAGTGAGGGGTTATAATGTGACAGAGAGGGGAATACAGTGAGGGGTTATAATGTGACAGAGAGGGGCATACAGTGAGGGGTTATAATGTGACAGAGAGGGGCATACAGTGAGGAGTTATAATGTGAGAGAGAGGGGCATACAGTGAGGGGTTATAATGTGAGAGAGAGGGGCATACAGTGAGGGGTTATAATGTGACAGAGAGTGTCATACAATGAGGGGTTATAATGTGACAGAGAGGGTCATACAGCGAAGGGTTATAATGTGAGAGAGAGGGGCACACAGTGAGAGGTTATAATGTGAGAGAGAGGGGCACACAGTGAGGGGTTATAATGTGACAGAGAGGGGCATACAGTGAGGGGTTATAATGTGACAGAGAGGGGCATACAGTGAGAGGTTATAATGTGAGAGAGAGGGGCATACAGTGATGGGTTATAATGTGAGAGAGAGGGGCATACAATGAGAGGTTATAATGTGAGAGAGAGAGGGGCATACAGTGAGGGGTTATAATGGGACAGAGAGGGGCATACAGTGAGAGGTTATAATGTGAGAGAGAGGGGCAGACAATGAGAGGTTATAATGTGAGAGAGAGGGGCATACAGTGAGCGGTTATAATGTGAGAGAGAGGGGCATACAGTGAGCGGTTATAATGTGAGAGAGAGGGGCATACAGTGAGAGGTTATAATGTGAGAGAGGGGCATACAGTGAGGGGTTATAATGTGACAGAGAGGGGCATACAGTGAGGGGTTATAATGTGACAGAGAGGGGCATACAGAGAGGGGTTATAATGTGAGAGAGAGGGGCATACAGTGAAGGGTTATAATGTGAGAGAGAGGGGCATACAGTGAGGGGTTATAATGTGAGAGAGAGGGGCATACAGTGAGGGGTTATAATGTGAGAGAGAGGGGCATACAGTGAGGGGTTATAATGTGACAGAGAGGGGCATACAGTGAGGGGTTATAATGTGAGAGAGAGGGGCATACAGTGAGAGGTTATAATGTGAGAGAGAGGGGCATACAGTGAGAGGTTATAATGTGAGAGAGAGGGGCATACAGTGAGAGGTTATAATGTGAGAGAGAGGGGCATACAGTGAGGGGTTATAATGTGAGAGAGAGGGGCATACAGTGAGAGGTTATAATGTGAGAGAGAGGGGCATACAGTGAGGGGTCATAAATTGAGAGAGAGGGGCATACAGTGAGGGGTTATAATGTGAGAGAGAGGGGCATACAGTGAGAGGATATAATGTGAGAGAGAGGGGCATACAGTGAGGGGTTATAAATTGAGAGAGAGGGGCATACAGTGAGAGGTGATAATGTGACAGAGAGGGGCATACAGTGAGGGGTTATAATGTGACAGAGAGGGGCATACAACGAGGGGTTATAATGTGAGAGAGAGGGGCATACAGTGAGGGGTTATAATGTGACAGAGAGGGGCATACAATGAGAGGTTATAATGTAAGAGAGAGGGGCATACAGTGAGGGGTTATAATGTGATAGAGAGGGGCATACAGTGAGGGGTTATAATGTGAGAGAGAGGGGCATACAGTGAGGGGTTATAATATGAGAGAGAGGGGCATACAGAGAGGGGTTATAATGAGAGAGAGAGGGGCATACAGTGAGGGGTTATAATGTGACAGAGAGGGTCATACAGTGAGGGGTTATAATGTGACAGAGATGGTCATACAGCGAGGGGTTATAATGTGAGAGACAGAGGGGCATACAATGAGGGGTTATAATGTGTGAGAGAGGGGCATACAGTGAGGGGTTATAATGTGAGAGACAGAGGGGCATACAATGAGGGGTTATAATGTGTGAGAGAGGGGCATACAGTGAGGGGTTATAATGTGAGAGAGAGGGGCATACAGTGAGGGGTTATAATGTGAGAGAGAGGCATACAGTGAGGGTTTTAATGTGAGAGAGAGAGGCATACAGTGAGGGTTATAATGTGAGAGAGAGGGGCATACTGTGAGGGGTTATAATGAGAGAGAGGGGCATACATTGAGGGGTTATAATGTGAGAGAGAGGGGCATACAGTGAGGGGTTATAATGAGAGAGAGGGGCATACAGTGAGGGGTTATAATGTGAGAGAGAGGGGCATACAATGAGGGGTTATAATGTGACAGAGAGGGGCATACAGTGAGGGGTTATAATGTGAGAGAGAGAGGCATACAGTGAGGGTTATAATGTGAGAGAGAGAGGCATACAGTGAGGGTTATAATGTGAGAGAGAGGGGCATACAGTGAGGGGTTATAATGAGAGAGAGGGGCGTACAGTAAGGGGTTATAATGTGAGAGAGAGGGGCATACAGTGAGGGGTTATAATGTGATAGAGAGGAGCATACAGTGAGGGGTTATAATGTTAGAGAGAGGGGCATGCAGTGAGGGGTTATAATGTGAGAGAGAGGGGCATACAGTGAGGGGTTTTAATGTGAGAGAGGGGCATACAGTGAGAGGTTATAATGTGAGAGAGAGGGGCATACAGTGAGGGGTTATAATGTGACAGAGAGGGGCATACAATGAGGGGTTATAATGTGAGAGAGAGGGGCATACAGTGAGGGGTTATAATGTGACAGAGAGGGGCATACAATGAGGGGTTATAATGTGAGAGAGAGGGGCATACAGTAAGGGGTTATAATGTGAGAGCGGGGCATACAGTGAGGGGTTATAATGTGAGAGAGATGGGCATACAGTGAGGGGTTATAATGTGAGAGAGAGGGGCATACAGTGAGAAGTAATAATGTGAGAGAGAGGGGCATACAGTGAGGGGTTATAATGTGAGAGAGAGGGGCATACAGTGAGGGGTTATAATGTGAGAGAGAGAGGCATAAAGTGAGGGGTTATAATGTGAGAGAGAGGGGCATACAGTGAGGGGTTATAATGTGAGAGAGGGGCAAACAGTGAGGGGTAATAATGTGACAGAGAGGGGCATACAGTGAGGGGTTATAATGTGAGAGAGGGGCATATACAGTGAGGGGTTATAATGTGAGAGAGAGGGGCATACAGAGAGGGGTTATAATGTGACAGAGAGGGACATACAGTGAGGGGTTATAATTTGAGAGAGAGGGGCATACAGAGAGGGGTTATAATGTGAGAGAGAGGGGCATACAGTGAGGGGTTATAATGTGAGAGAGAGGGGCATACAGTGAGGGGTTATAATGTGAGAGAGAGGGGCATACAGAGAGGGGTTATAATGTGAGAGAGGGGCATACAGTGAGGGGTTATAATGTGAGAGAGAGGGGCATACAGTGAGGGGTTATAATGTGAGAGAGAGAGGGGCATACAGTGAGGCGTTATAATGTGAGAGAGAGGGGCATATTGTGAGGGGTTATAATGTGAGAGAGAGGGGCATACAGTGAGGGGTTATAATGTGAGAGAGAGGGGCATACAGTGAGGGGTTATAATTTGTGAGAGAGGGGCATACAGTGAGGGGTTATAATGTGAAAGAGAGGGGCATACAGTGAGGGGTTATAATGTGACAGAGAGGGGAATACAGTGAGGGGTTATAATGTGACAGAGAGGGGTATACAGTGAGGGGTTATAATGTGACAGAGAGGGGCATACAGTGAGGAGTTATAATGTGAGAGAGAGGGGCATACAGTGAGGGGTTATAATGTGAGAGAGAGGGGCATACAGTGAGGGGTTATAATGAGAGTGAGATGGGCATACAGTGAGGGGTTATAATGTGAGAGAGAGGCATACAGTGAGGGGTTATAATGTGACAGAGAGGGTCATACAATGAGGGGTTATAATGTGACGGAGAGGGTCATACAGCGAGGGGTTATAATGTGAGAGAGAGGGGCACACAGTGAGAGGTTATAATGTGAGAGAGAGGGGCACACAGTGAGGGGTTATAATGTGACAGAGAGGGGCATACAGTGAGGGGTTATAATGTGACAGAGAGGGGCATACAGTGAGGGGTTATAATGTGACAGAGAGGGGCATACAGTGAGAGGTTATAATGTGAGAGAGAGGGGCATACAGTGATGGGTTATAATGTGAGAGAGAGGGGCATACAATGAGAGGTTATAATGTGAGAGAGAGGGGCATACAGTGAGGGGTTATAATGTGACAGAGAGGGGCATACAGTGAGAGGTTATAATGTGAGAGAGAGGGGCATACAATGAGAGGTTATAATGTGAGAGAGAGGGGCATACAGTGAGCGGTTATAATGTGAGAGAGAGGGGCATATAGTGAGGGGTTATAATGTGAGAGAGAGGGGTATTCAGTGAGAGGTTATAATGTGAGAGAGAGGGGCATACAGTGAGGGGTTATAATGTGAGAGAGGGGCATACAGTGAGGGGTTATAATGTGACAGAGAGGGGCATACAGTGAGGGGTTATAATGTAAAAGAGAGGGGCATACAGAGAGGGGTTATAATGTGATAGAGAGGGGCATACAGTGAAGGGTTATAATGTGAGAGAGAGGGGCATACAGTGAGGGGTTATAATGTGAGAGAGAGGGGCATACAGTGAGGGGTTATAATGTGAGAGAGAGGGGCATACCGTGAGGGGTTATAATGTGACAGAGAGGGGCATACAGTGAGGGGTTATAATGTGAGAGAGAGGGGCATACAGTGAGAGGTTATAAAGTGAGAGAGAGGGGCATACAGTGAGAGGTTATAATGTGAGAGAGAGGGGCATACAGTGAGGGGTTATAATGTGAGAGAGAGGGGCATACAGTGAGAGGTTATAATGTGAGAGAGAGGGGCATACAGTGAGGGGTTATAAATTGAGAGAGAGGGGCATACAGTGAGGGGTTATAATGTGAGAGAGAGGGGCATACAGTGAGAGGTTATAATGTGAGAGAGAGGGGCATACAGTGAGGGGTTATAAATTGAGAGAGAGGGGCATACAGTGAGAGGTGATAATGTGACAGAGAGGGGTATACAGTGAGGGGTTATAATGTGACAGAGAGGGGCATACAACGAGGGGTTATAATGTGAGAGAGAGGGGCATACAGTGAGGGGTTATAATGTGACAGAGAGGGGCATACAATGAGAGGTTATAATGTAAGAGAGAGGGGCATACAGTGAGGGGTTATAATGTGAGAGACAGAGGGGCATACAATGAGGGGTTATAATGTGTGAGAGAGGGGCATACAGTGAGGGGTTATAATGTGAGAGAGGGGCATACAGTGAGGGGTTATAATATGAGAGAGAGGGGCATACAGAGAGGGGTTATAATGAGAGAGAGAGGGGCATACAGTGAGGGGTTATAATGTGACAGAGAGGGTCATACAGTGAGGGGTTATAATGTGACAGAGAGGGTCATACAGCGAGGGGTTATAATGTGAGAGACAGAGGGGCATACAATGAGGGGTTATAATGTGTGAGAGAGGGGCATACAGTGAGGGGTTATAATGTGAGAGACAGAGGGGCATACAATGAGGGGTTATAATGTGTGAGAGAGGGGCATACAGTGAGGGGTTATAATGTGAGAGAGAGGGGCATACAGTGAGGGGTTATAATGTGAGAGAGAGGCATACAGTGAGGGTTATAATGTGAGAGAGAGAGAGGCATACAGTGAGGGTTATAATGTGAGAGAGAGGGGCATACTGTGAGGGGTTATAATGAGAGAGAGGGGCATACAGTGAGGGGTTATAATGTGAGAGAGGGGCATACAGTGAGGGGTTATAATGTGAGAGAGAGGGGCATACAATGAGGGGTTATAATGTGACAGAGAGGGGCATACAGTGAGGGGTTATAATGTGAGAGAGAGAGAGGCATACAGTGAGGGTTATAATGTGAGAGAGAGAGGCATACAGTGAGGGTTATAATGTGAGAGAGAGGGGCATACAGTGAGGGGTTATAATGAGAGAGAGGGGCATACAGTGAGGGGTTATAATGTGAGAGAGAGGGGCATACAGTGAGGGGTTATAATGTGATAGAGAGGAGCATACAGTGAGGGATTATAATGTTAGAGAGAGGGGCATACAGTGAGGGGTTATAATGTGAGAGAGAGGGGCATACAGTGAGGGGTTATAATGTGAGAGAGGGGCATACAGTGAGAGGTTATAATGTGAGAGAGAGGGGCATAAAGTGAGGGGTTATAATGTGACAGAGAGGGGCATACAATGAGGGGTTATAATGTGAGAGAGAGGGGCATACAGTGAGGGGTTATAATGTGACAGAGAGGGGCATACAATGAGGGGTTATAATGTGAGAGGGAGGGGCATACAGTGAGGGGTTATAATGTGAGAGAGAGGGGCATACAGTGAGGGGTTATAATGTGAGAGAGAGGGGCATATAGTGAGGGGTTATAATGTGAGAGAGAGGGGCATACAGTGAGGGGTTATAATGTGAGAGAGAGGGGCATACAGTGAGGGGTTATAATGTGACAGAGAGGGGCGTACAGTGAGGGATTATAATGTGACAGAGAGGGGCATACAGTGAGGGATTATAATGTGACAGAGAGGGGCATACAGTGAGGGGTTATAATGTCAGAGAGAGGGGCATACAGTGAGGGGTTATAATGTGACAGAGAGGGGCGTACAGTGAGGGGTTATAATGTGAGAGAGAGGGGCATACAGTAAGGGATTATAATGTGACAGAGAGGGGCATACAGTGAGGGGTTATAATGTGAGAGAGAGGGGCATACAGTGAGGGGTTATAATGAGAGAGAGGGGCATACAGTGAGGGGTTATAATGTGAGAGAGAGGGGCATACAATGAGGGGTTATAATGTGACAGAGAGGGGCATACAGTGAGGGGTTATAATGTGAGAGAGAGAGGCATACAGTGAGGGTTATAATGTGAGAGAGAGAGGCATACAGTGAGGGTTATAATGTGAGAGAGAGGGGCATACAGTGAGGGGTTATAATGAGAGAGAGGGGCATACAGTGAGGGGTTATAATGTGAGAGAGAGGGGCATACAGTGAGGGGTTATAATGTGATAGAGTGGAGCATACAGTGAGGGGTTATAATGTTAGAGAGAGGGGCATACAGTGAGGGGTTATAATGTGAGAGAGAGGGGCATACAGTGAGGGGTTATAATGTGAGAGAGGGGCATACAGTGAGAGGTTATAATGTGAGAGAGAGGGGCATACAGTGAGGGGTTATAATGTGACAGAGAGGGGCATACAATGAGGGGTTATAATGTGAGAGAGAGGGGCATACAGTGAGGGGTTATAATGTGACAGAGAGGGGCATACAATGAGGGGTTATAATGTGAGAGGGAGGGGCATACAGTGAGGGGTTATAATGTGAGAGAGAGGGGCATACAGTGAGGGGTTATAATGTGAGAGAGAGGGGCATATAGTGAGGGGTTATAATGTGAGAGAGAGGGGCATACAGTGAGGGGTTATAATGTGACAGAGAGGGGCGTACAGTGAGGGATTATAATGTGACAGAGAGGGGCATACAGTGAGGGATTATAATGTGACAGAGAGGGGCATACAGTGAGGGGTTATAATGTCAGAGAGAGGGGCATACAGTGAGGGGTTATAATGTGACAGAGAGGGGCGTACAGTGAGGGGTTATAATGTGAGAGAGAGGGGCATACAGTAAGGGATTATAATGTGACAGAGAGGGGCATATAGTGAAGGGTTATAATGTGACAGAGAGGGGCATACAGTGAGGGGTTATAATGTGACAGAGAGGGGCGTACAGTGAGGGGTTATAATGTGAGAGAGAGGGGCATACAGTGAGGGGTTATAATGTGAGAGAGAGGGGCATACAGTGAGGGGTTATAATGTGAGAGAGAGGGGCATACAGTGAGGGGTTATAATGTGAGAGAGAGGGGCATACAGTGAGGGATTATAATGTGAGAGAGGGGCATACAGTGAGGGGTTGTAATGTGAGAGACAGGGGCATACAGTGAGGGGTTATAATGTTACAGAGAGGGGCATACAGTGAGGGGTTATAATGTGATAGAGAAGGGAATACAGAGAGGGGTTATAATGTGACAAAGAGGAGCATACAGTGAGGGGTTATAATGTGAGAGAGAGGGGCATACAGTGAGGGGTTATAATGTGAGAGAGAGGGGAATACAGTGAGGGGTTATAATGTGAGAGAGGGGGGCATACAGTGAGGGGTTATAATGTGAGAGAGAGGAGCATACAGTGAGGGGTTATAATGTGAGAGAGGGGCATACAGTGAGGGGTTATAATGTGAGAGAGAGGGGCATACAGTGAGGGGTTATAATGTGAGAGAGGGGCATACAGTGAGAGGTTATAATGTGAGAGAGGGGCATACAGTGAGGGGTTATAATGTGAGAGAGAGGGGCATACAGTGAGGAGTTATAATGTGAGAGAGAGGGGCATACAGTGAGGGGTTATAATGTGACAGAGAGGGGCATACAATGAGGGGTTATAATGTTAGAGGGAGGGGCATATAGTGAGGGGTTATAATGTGAGAGGGGCATACAGTGAGGGGTTATAATGTGAGAGAGAGGGGCATATAGTGAGGGGTTATAATGTGACAGAGAGGGGCATACAGTGAGGGGTTATAATTTGAGAGAGAGGGGCATACAGTGATGGGTTATAATGTGACAGAGAAGGGCATACAGTGAGGGATTATAATGTTACAGAGAGGGGCATATAGTGAAGGGTTATAATGTGAGAGAGGGTCATACAGTGAGGGGCTGTAATGTGACAGAGAGGGGCATACAGTGAGGGGTTATAATGTGAGAGAGAGGGGCATACAGTGAGGGGTTATAATGTGACAGAGAGGGGCATACAGTGAGGGGTTATAATGTGAGAGAGGGTCATACAGTGAGGGGTTGTAATGTGAGAGAGAGGGGCATACAGTGAGGGGTTATAATGTGACAGAGAGGGGCATACAGTGAGGGGTTATAAAGTGAGAGAGAGGGGCATACAGTGAGGGGTTATAATGTGAGAGAGAGGGGCATACAGTGAGGGGTTATAATGTGAGAGAGGGGCATACAGTGAGGGGTTATAATGTGAGAGAGAGGGGCATACAGTGAGGGGTTATAATGTGAGAGAGAGGGTCATACAATGAGTGGTTATAATGTGACAGAGAGGGGCATACAGTGAGGGGTTATAATGTGAGAGAGAGAGAGGCATACAGTGAGGGTTATAATGTGAGAGAGAGAGGCATACAGTGAGGGTTATAATGTGAGAGAGAGGGGCATACAGTGAGGGGTTATAATGAGAGAGAGGGGCATACAGTGAGGGGTCATAATGTGATAGAGAGGAGCATACAGTGAGGGGTTATAATGTAACAAAGAGGGGCATACAGTGAGGGGTTATAATGTGACAAAGAGGGGCATTCAGTGAGGGGTTATAATGTGAGAGAGAGGGGCATACAGTGAGGGGTTATAATGTGAGAGGGAGGGGCATTCAGTGAGGGGTTATAATGTGACAGAGAGGGGCATACAGTGAGGGGTTATAATGTGAGAGAGAGGCATACAGTGAGGGTTATAATGTGAGAGAGAGAGGCATACAGTGAGGGTTATAATGTGAGAGAGAGGGGCATACAGTGAGGGGTTATAATGAGAGAGAGGGGCATACAGTGAGGGGTTATAATGTGAGAGAGAGGGGCATACAGTGAGGGGTTATAATGTGATAGAGAGGAGCATACAGTGAGGGGTTATAATGTTAGAGAGAGGGGCATACAGTGAGGGGTTATAATGTGACAGAGAGGGGCATACAGTGAGGGGTTATAATGTGACAAAGAGGGGCATACAGTGAGGGGTTATAATTATCTCCTAATGTGATTACAAGCAGTTATGGGGACTTTTTTATGACCAAACTTTTTAGGTCTGATCACATTTTAAAGGGAAAAAACATTGTTTAGTTTAAAGATTGATGTTAACAATATTTGTATTATACAACCTATGCGTATGAGACTCTTCTTGGGTTATTGAAATTGGGTTCATTGATACACATGTTGGAAAACTTATTTCTGGGAAAGAAATCTAAATTGCAAAAGGATCTTATTAGAAGACTTTAATGTATTGTTTAGTCTTACAGGATCTTATAAGAGGAAAAAAAACTAGCATTGTAATTTTTTTTATATTTTTTAATATTTGTACTAACACATATCTCTATGTCGCTTATCCTAGTGGTATTATATGTCTTTATGGGTACACTCTTCCTATGACTAAAGCTTTTAGGTCCAATTACAAATATATATGTATGTATATATGTATATCTTTTTATATATTTATATATATATATATATATACACGTTTGGGGTGGGAAACTGTTCAGTTTAAAGATTAATGTTAATTTTATTGGTAGCACACACTTTTTCTGTTATTTATATAGTCTGATTGTATTTGTGTCAGACTAAGATGCCTTTTTGCTTGTTGGAATAGGATTGATTGATACATATGTTAAAAAAAACTCTTCTATGGAAGAGGAATGTATAAGTTTCTAATATAACCTACAGCTTTAATATATCTCATAAGATGTAAAGCACTAGCACAATATTTTATTTTTTTGCCTGGAAAAGGAAGCCAGTTGATTGCAGATGAATAGATTTATAAACATTAATGATCTAAATGAGAAGATAGCACATTTACGGACCTTTTTCTTATTAAATAATTCCCCTTCTTCCCCCTCCTTTTTCTTGACTTTTTTTTCTTTTCTATCTTTTTCTTCTCCTTCCTACTCTCCTGCTTGTTCCCCTCCTTCTTTTGCCTCCTCTTGGATGAATATTTTATCCTTTCCTAAAATTTTATTTATTCCTTTCATGGAATATAGAAGGAATCCATTCCCTGGTAAAACGTTATAACCCCTCACTGTATGCTCCTCACTCTCACATTATAACCCCTCACTGTATGCCCCTCACTCTCACATTATAACCCCTCACTGTATGCCCCTCTCTCTCACATTATAACCCCTCACTGTATGCTCCTCACTCTCACATTATAACCCCTCACTGTATGCCCCTCACTCTCACATTATAACCCCTCACTGTATGCCCCTCTCTGTCACATTATAACCCATCACTGTATGTCCCTCTCTCTCACATTATAACCCCTCACTGTATGCTCCTCACTCTCACATTATAACCCCTCACTGTATGCCCCTCACTCTCACATTATAACCCCTCACTGTATGCCCCTCTCTGTCACATTATAACCCCTCACTGTATGTCCCTCTCTCTCACATTATAACCCCTCACTGTATGCCCCTCTCTGTCACATTATAACCCCTCACTGTATGCCCCTCTCTGTCACATTATAACCCCTCACTGTATGTCCCTCTCTGTCACATTATAACCCCTCACTGTATGCCCCTCTCTGTCACATTATAACCCTCACTGTATGCCCCTCTCTCTCACATTATAACCCCTCATTGTATGTCCCTCTTTCTCACATTATAACCCTCACTGTATGCCCCTCTCTCTCACATTATAACCCCTCACTGTATGCCCCTCTTTCTCACATTATAACCCTCACTGTATGTCCCTCTCTCACACATTATAACCCCTCACTGTATGCCCCTCTCTCTCACATTATAACCCCTCACTGTATGCCTCTCTCTCTCACATTATAACCCTCACTGTATGCCCCTCTCTGTCACATTATAACCCCTCACTGTATGCCCCTCTCTGTCACATTATAACCACTCACTGTATGTCCCTCTCTCACACATTATAACCCCTTACTGTATGTCCCTCTCTCTTTCTCTCTCTCTCTCTCACATTATTAACCCTCACTGTATGTCCCTCTCTCACACATTATAAAACCTCACTGTATGTCCCTCTCTCACATTATAACCCATCACTGTATGCTCCTCTCTCTCACATTATAACCCCTCACTGTATGTCCCTCTCTCTCACATTATAACCCCTCACTGTATGCCCCTCTCTGTCACATTATAACCCCTCACTGTATGTCCCTCTCTCTCACATTATAACCCCTCAGTGTATGCCCCTCTCTTTCACATTATAACCCCTCACTGTATGCCCCTCTCTGTCACATTATAACCCCTCACTGTATGCCCCTCTATCTCACATTATAACCCCTCACTGTATGCCCCTCTCTGTCACATTATAACCCCTCACTGTATGCCCCTCTTTCTCACATTATAACCCCTCACTGTATGCCCCTCTTTCTCACATTAGAACCCTCACTGTATGTCCGTCTCTCTCACATTATAACCCCTCACTGTATGCCCCTCTCTCTCACATTATAACCCCTCACTGTATGCCCCTCTCTCTCACATTATAACCTCTCACTGTATGCTCCTCTCTCTCACATTATAACCCCTCACTGTATGCCCCTCTCTCTCACATTATAACCCCTCACTGTATGTCCCTCTCTCTCACATTATAACCCCTCACTGTATGCCCCTCTCTGTCACATTATAACCCCTCACTGTATGTCCCTCTCTCTCACATTATAACCCCTCACTGTATGTCCCTCTCTCTCACATTATAACCCCTCACTGTATGCCCCTCCCTGTCACATTATAACCCCTCACTGTATGCCCCTCTCTGTCACATTATAACCCCTCACTGTATGTCCCTCTCTCTCACATTATAACCCCTCACTGTATGTCCCTCTCTCTCACATTATAACCCCTCACTGTATGCCCCTCTCTCTCACATTATAACCCCTCACTGTATGCCCCTCTCTCTCACATTATAACCCCTCACTGTATGCCCCTCTCTCTCACATTATAGCCCCTCATTGTATGCCCCTCTCTGTCACATTATAACCCATCACTGTATGCCCCTCTCTGTCACATTATAACCCCTCACTGTATGCCCCTCTCTGTCACATTATAACCCCTCACAGTATGCCCCTCTCTGTCACATTATAACCCCTTACTGTATGCCCCTCTCTGTCACATTATAACCTCTCACTGTATGCCCCTCTCTGTCACATTATAACCCCTCACTGTATGCCCCTCTCTCTCACATTATAACCCATCACTGTATGCCCCTCTCTCTCACATTATAACCCATCACTGTATGCCCCTCTCTCTCACATTATAACCCCTCACTGTATGCCCCTCTCTCTCACATTATAACCCCTCACTGTATGCCCCTCTCTCTCACATTATAACCCATCACAGTATGCCCCTCTCTTTCACATTATAACCCCTCACTGTATGCCCCTCTCTCTCACATTATAACCCCTTACTGTATGCCACTTTCTGTCACATTATAACCTCTCACTGTATGCCCCTCTCTGTCACATTATAATCCCTCACTGTATGCCCCTCTCTCTCACATTATAACCCCTCACTGTATGCCCCTCTCTCTCACATTATAACCCCTCACTGTATGCCCCTCTCTCACACATTATAACCCATCACAGTATGCCTCTCTCTGTCACATTATAACCCCTTACTGTATGCCCCTCTCTCTCACATTATAACCCATCACAGTATGCCCCTCTCTCTCACATTATAACCCCTCACTGTATAACCCTCTCTCTCACATTATAACCCCTCACTGTATGCCCCTCTCTATCACATTATAACCTCTTACTGTATGCCCCTCTCTGTCACATTATAACCCCTCACTGTATGCCCCTCTCTCTCACATTATAACCCATCACTGTATGCCCCTCTCTCTCACATTATAACCCATCACTGTATGCCCCTCTCTCTCACATTATAACGCCTCACTGTATGACCCACTCTCTCTCACATTACAACCAATCATTGTATGCCCCTCTCTCTCACATTATATCCCCTCATTGTCTGCCCCTCTCTCACATTATAACACCTCACTGTATGCTCCTCTCTCTCACATTATAACCCATCACTGTATGCCCCTCTCTCTCACATTATAACGCCTCACTGTATGACCCACTCTCTCTCACATTACAACCAATCATTGTATGCCCCTCTCTCTCACATTATATCCCCTCATTGTATGCCCCTCTCTCACATTATAACACCTCACTGTATGCTCCTCTCTCTCACATTATATCCCCTCACTGAATGCTCCTCTCTGTCACATTATAACCCCTCACTGTATGCCCCTCTCTATCACATTATAACCCCTCACTGTATGCCCCTCTCTCTCACATTATAACCCCTCACTGTATGCCCCTCTCTCACACATTATAACCCCTCACTGTATGCCCCTGTTTCTCACATTATAACCCCTTACTGTATGCCCCTCTCTCTCACATTATAACCTCTCACTGTATGCCCCTCTCTCTCACATTATATCCCCTCACTGTATGCCCCTCTCTATCACATTATAACCTCTCACTGTATGCTCCTCTCTGTCACATTATAACCTCTCACTGTATGCCCCTCTCTCTCACATTATAAACCCTCACTTTATGCCCCTCTCTGTCACATTATAACCCCTCACTGTATGCCCCTCTCTGTCACATTATAACCTCTCACTGTATGCCCCTCTCTCTCACATTATAACCCCTCACTGTATGCTCCTCTCTCTCACATTATAACCCCCCACTGTATGCCCCTCTCTCTCACATTATAACCTCTCACTGTATGCCCCTCTCTCTCACATTATAACCCCTCAGTGTATGCCCCTCTCTGTCACATTATAACCCCTCACTGTATGCCCCTCTCTGTCACATTATAACCCCTCACTGTATGCCCCTCTCTGTCACATTATAACCCCTAACTGTATTCCCCTCTCTTTCACATTATAACCCCTCACTGTATGCTCCTCTCTCTCACATTATAACCCCTCAGTGTATGCCCCTCTCTGTCACATTATAACCCCTCACTGTATGCCCCTCTCTGTCACATTATAACCCCTCACTGTATGCCCCTCTCTCTCACATTATAACCCCTAACTGTATTCCCCTCTCTTTCACATTATAACCCCTCACTGTATGCTCCTCTCTCACACATTATAACCCCTCACTGTATGCCCCTCTCTCTCACATTATAACCTCTCACTGTATGCCCCTCTCTCTCACATTATAACCCCTCAGTGTATGCCCCTCTCTGTCACATTATAACCCCTCACTGTATGCCCCTCTCTGTCACATTATAACCCCTCACTGTATGCCCCTCTCTGTCACATTATAACCCCTCACTGTATGCCCCTCACTCTCGCATTATAACCCATCACTGTATGCCCCTCTCTGTCACATTATAACCCCTCACTGTATGCCCCTCTCTCTCGCATTATAACCCATCACTGTATGCCCCTCTCTCTCACATTATAACCCCTCACTGTATGCCCCTCTCTCACATTATAACCCCTCATTGTATGCCCCTCTCTGTCACATTATAACCCCTCATTGTATGCCCCTCTCTGTCACATTATAACCCCTCATTGTATGCCCCTCTCTGTCACATTATAACCCCTCACTGTATGCCCCTCTCTTTCACATTACAACCCATCATTGTATGCCCCTCTCTCTCACATTATATCCCCTCACTGTATGCCTCTCTCTCTCACATTATAACCGCTCACTGTATGCCCCTCTCTCTCACATTATAACCCCTCACTGTATGTTCCTCTCTCTCACATTATAACCCCTCACTGTATGCTCCTCTCTCTCACATTATAACCCCTCACTGTATGCCCCTCTCTGTCACATTATAACCCCTTACTATATGCCCCTCTCTATCACATTATAACCCCTCACTGTATGCCCCTCTCTCTCACATTATAACCCCTCACTGTATGCCCCTCTCTCTCACATTATAACCCCTCACTGTATGCCCCTGTCTCTCACATTATAACCCCTTACTGTATGCCCCTCTCTCTCACATTATAACCCCTCACTGTATGCCCCTCTCTGTCACATTATAACCCCTCACTGTATGCTCCTCTCTCTCACATTATAACCCCTCACTGTATGCCCCTCTCTCTCACATTATAACCCCTCACTGTTTGCCCCTCTCTCTCACATTATAACCCCTCACTGTATGCCCCTCTCTCTCACATTATAACCCCTCACTGTATGCCCCTCTCTCTCACATTATAACCTCTCACTGTATGCCCCTCTCTCTCACATTATAACCTCTCACTGTATGCCCCTCTCTCTCACATTATAACCCCTCACTGTATGCCCCTCTCTGTCACATTATAACCCCTCACTGTATGCCCCTCTCTCTCACATTATAACCTCTCACTGTATGCCCCTCTCTCTCACATTATAAACCCTCACTGTATGCCCCTCTCTCTCACATTATAACCCCTCACTATATGCCCCTCTCTCTAACATTATAACCCCTCACTGTATACCCCTATCTGTCACATTATAACCCCTCACTGTATGCCCCTCTCTCTCACATTATAACCCCTCACTGTATGCCCCTCTCTCACACATTATAACCCCTCACTGTATGCCCCTCTCTCTCACATTAGAACCCCTCACTGTATGCCCCTCTCTCTCACATTATAACCCCTCATTGTATGCCCCTCTCTATCACATTATAACCCCTCATTGTATGCCCCTCTCTCTCACATTAAAACCCCTCACTGTATGCCCCTCTCTGTCACATTATAACCCCTCACTGTATGCCCCTCTCTCTCACATTATAACCCCTCACTGTATGCCCCTCTCTCTCACATTATAACCCCTCATTGTATGCCCCTCTCTCTCACATTATAACCCCTCACTGTATGCCCCTCTCTCTCACATTATAACCCCTCACTGTATGCCCCTCTCTATCACATTATAACCCCTCACTGTATGCCCCTCTCTCTCACATTATAACCCCTCACTGTATGCCCCTCTCTCTCACATTATAACCCCTCACTGTATGCCCCTCTCTCTCACATTATAACCCCTCACTGTATGCCCCTCTCTCCCACATTATAACTCTTCACTGTATGCTCCTCTCTCTCACATTATAACCCCTCACTGTATGCTCCTCACTCTCACATTATAAACCCTCACTGTATGCCCCTCTCTCTCTCACATTATAACCCCTTACTGTATGCTCCTCTCTATCTCATTATAACCCCTCACTGTATGCTCCTCTCTCTCACATTATAACCCCTCACTGTATGCTCCTCTCTATCACATTATAACCCCTCACTGTATGCCCCTTTCTCTCACATTATAACCCCTCGCTGCATGCTCCTCTCTCTCACATTATAACCCCTCACTGTTCCCCTCTCTGTCACATTAGAACCCCTCACTGTATGCCCCTCTCTCTCACATTATAACCCCTCACTGTATGCTCCTCTCTCACACATTATAACCCCTCACTGTATGCCCCTTTCTCACACATTATAACCCCTCACTGTATGCCCCTCTCTATCACATTATAACCCCTTACTGTATGCCCCTCTCTCTCACATTATAACCCCTCATTGTATGCCCCTCTCTATCACATTATAACCCCTTATTGTATGCCCCTCTCTCTCACATTAAAACCCCTCACTGTATGCCCCTCTCTGTCACATTATAACCCCTCACTGTATGCCCCTCTCTCTCACATTATAACCCCTCACTGTATGCCCCTCTCTCTCACATTATAACCCCTCATTGTATGCCCCTCTCTCTCACATTATAACCCCTCACTGTATGCCCCTCTCTCTCACATTATAACCCCTCACTGTATGCCCCTCTCTCTCACATTATAACCCCTCACTGTATGCCCCTCTCTCTCACATTATAACCCCTCACTGTATGCCCCTCTCTCTCACATTATAACCCCTCACTGTATGCCCCTCTCTCCCACATTATAACTCTTCACTGTATGCCCCTCTCTCTCACATTATAACCCCTCACTGTATGCCCCTCTCTCTCACATTATAACCCCTCACTGTATGCCCCTCTCTCCCACATTATAACTCTTCACTGTATGCTCCTCTCTCTCACATTATAACCCCTCACTGTATGCTCCTCTCTCTCACATTATAAACCCTCACTGTATGCCCCTCTCTCTCTCTCACATTATAACCCCTTACTGTATGCTCCTCTCTATCTCATTATAACCCCTCACTGTATGCTCCTCTCTCTCACATTATAACCCCTCACTGTATGCTCCTCTCTATCACATTATAACCCCTCACTGTATGCCCCTTTCTCTCACATTATAACCCCTCGCTGCATGCCCCTCTCTCTCACATTATAACCCCTCACTGTTCCCCTCTCTGTCACATTAGAACCCCTCACTGTATGCCCCTCTCTCTCACATTATAACCCCTCACTGTATGCTCCTCTCTCACACATTATAACCCCTCACTGTATGCCCCTTTCTCACACATTATAACCCCTCACTGTATGCCCCTCTCTATCACATTATAACCCCTTACTGTATGCCACTCTCTATCACATTATAACGCCTCACTGTATGCCCCTCTCTCTCACATTATAACCCCTCATTGTATGCCCCTCTCTCTCACATTATAACCCCTCACTGTATGCCCCTCTCTCTCACATTATAACCCCTCACTGTATGCTCCTCTCTCACACATTATAATCCCTCACTGTATGCCCCTCTCTCTCACATTATAACCCCTCACTGTATGCCCCTCTCTGTCACATTATAACCCCTCACTGTATGATCCTCTCTGTCACATTATAATCCCTCACAGTATGCCCCTCTCTCTCACATTATAACCCCTCAGTGTATGCCCCTCTCTAATATTATAACCCCTCACTGTATGCCCCTCTCTCTCACATTATAACCCCTCACTGTATGCCCCTCTCTCTCACATTATAACCCCTCACTGTATTCTCCTCTCTCTCACAATATAACCCCTCACTGTATGCCCCTCTCTTACATTATAACCCCTCACTGTATGCCCCTCTCTCTCACATTATAACCCCTCACTGTATGCTCCTCTCTCTCACATTATAAACCCTCACTGTATGCCCCTCTCTCACATTATAACCCCTCACTGTATGCCCCTCTCTCTCACATTATAATCCCTCACTGTATGCTCCTCTCTCTCACATTATAACCCCTCACTGTATGCCCCTCTCTCTCACATTATAACCCCTCACTGTATGCTCCTCTCTCTCACATTATAAACCCTCACTGTATGCCCCTCTCTCTCACATTATAACCCCTCACTGTATGCTCCTCTCTCTCACATTATAAACCCTCACTGTATGCCCCTCTCTCACATTATAACCCCTCACTGTATGCCCCTCTCTCTCACATTATAACCCCTCACTGTATGCTCCTCTCTCTCACATTATAACACCTCACTGTATGCCCCTCTCTCTCACATTATAACCCCTCACTGTATGCTCCTCTCTCTCACATTATAAACCCTCACTGTATGCCCCTCTCTCTCACATTATAACCCCTCACTGTATGCCCTTCTTTTTCACATTATAACCTCTCACTGTATGCCCCTCTCGCTCACATTATAACCCCTCACTGTATGCCCCTCTCTCTCACATTATAACCCCTCACTGTATGCCCATCTCTCTCACATTATAACACCTCATTGTATGCCCCTCTCTCACACATAATAACCCCTCACTGTATGCCCCTCTCTTTCACATTATATCCCCTCACTGTATGCCCCTCTCTCTCACATTATAACCCCTCACTGTATGCCCCTCTATTTCACATTATAACCCCTCACTGTATGCCCCTCTCTCTCACATTATAACCCCTCATTGTATGCCCCTCTCTCTCACATTATAACCTCTCACTGTATGCCCCTCTCTCTCACATTATAACTTCTCACTGTGTGCCCCTCTCTCACACATTATAACCCCTCATTGTATGCCCCTCTCTCTCACATTATAACCCCTCACTGTATGCTCCTCTCTCTCACATTATAAACCCTCACTGTATGCCCCTATCTCTCACATTATAACCCCTCACTGTATGCCCTTCTCTATCACATTATAACCTCTCACTGTATGCCCCTCTCGCTCACATTATAACCCCTCACTGTATGCCCCTCTCTCTCACATTATCACCCCTCACTGTATGCCCCTCTCTCTCACATTATAACCCCTCATTGTATGCCCCTCTCTCACACATAATAACCCCTCACTGTATGCCCCTCTCTGTCACATTATAACCCCTCACTGTATGCCCCTCTCTCTCACATTATAACCCCTCACTGTATGCCCCTCTATTTCACATTATAACCCCTCACTGTATGCCCCTCTCTCTCACATTATAACCCTTCATTGTATGCCCCTCTCTCTCACATTATAACCTCTCACTGTATGCCCCTCTCTCTCACATTATAACCTCTCACTTTGTGCCCCTCTCTCACACATTATAACCCCTCATTGTATGCCCCTCTCTCTCACATTATAACCCCTCATTGTATGCCCCTCTCTCTTACATTATAACCCCTCACTGTATGCCCCTCTCTCTCACATTATAACCCCTCACTGTATAACCCTCTCTGTCTCATTATAACCGCTCTCTGTATGCCCCTCTCTTTCTCACATTA
This sequence comes from Bombina bombina, assembly GCF_027579735.1. NCBI lineage: Eukaryota > Metazoa > Chordata > Amphibia > Anura > Bombinatoridae > Bombina > Bombina bombina. The sequence goes on from NC_069500.1 coordinate 1,409,441,010, forward strand.
TAACCCCTCTCTGTATGCTCCTATCTCTCACATTATAACCTCTCACTGTTTGCCCTCTCTCTCACATTATAACCCCTAACTATATGTGCCTCTCTCTCACATTATAACCCCTCACTGTATGCCCCTCTCTCTCACATTATAACCCCTCATTGAATGCCCCTCTCTCACATTATAAAATCTCACTGTATGCCCCTCTCTCTCACATTATAACCTATCACTGTATGCCCCTCTCTCTCACATTATAACCCCTCACTGTATGCCCCTCTCTATCACATTATAACCTCTCACTGTATGCCCCTCTCTGTCACATTATAACCCCTCACTGTATGCCCCTCTCTCTCACATTATAACCCCTCACTGTATGCCCCTCTCTTTCACATTATAACCCCTCACTGTATGCCCCTCTCTCTCACATTATAACCCCTCATTGAATGCCCCTCTCTCTCACATTATAACCTCTCACTGTATGCCCCTCTCTCTCACATTATAACCTCTCACTGTATGCTCCTCTCTATCACATTATAACCCTCACTGTATGCCGCTCTCTCTCACATTATAACCCCTCACTGTATGCCCCTCTCTATCACATTAGAACCTCTCACTGTATGCCCCTCTCTCTGACATTATAACCCCTCACTGTATGCCCCTCTCTATCACATTATAACCCTCACTGTATCCCGCTCTCTCTCACATTATAACCCCTCACTGTATGCCCCTCTCTGTCACATTATAACCCCTCACTGTATGCCCCTCTCTCACACATTATAACCCCTCACTGTATGCCCCTCTCTCTCACACTATAACCTCTCACTGTATGCCCCTCTCTCACACATTATAACCCATCACTGTATTCCCCTCTCTATCTCACATTATAACCCCTCACTGTATGCCCCTCTCTCTCACATTATAACCCCTCACTGTATGCCCCTCTCTGTCACATAATAACCCCTCACTGTATGCCCCTCTCTCTCACATTATAAGTCCTCACTGTATGCCCCTCTTTCTCACAACATATCCCCTCTCTGTATGCCCCTCTCTCTCACATTATAACCCCTCATTGTATGCCCCTCTCTCTCACATTAGAACCCCTCACTGTATGCCCCTCTCTTTCACATTATAACCACTCACTGTATGCCCCTCTCTCTCACATTATAACCTCTCACTGTATGCCCCTCTCTCTCACATTATAACCCCTCATTGTATGCCCCTCTCTCTCACATTATAACCCCTCACTGTATGCCCCTCTCTGTCACATTATAACCCCTCACTGTATTCCCCTCTCTCACATTATAACCCCTCACTGTTTGCCCCTCTCTCTCACATTATAACCCCTCACTGCATGTCCCTCTCTCTCACATTATAACCTCTCACTGTATGCCCCTCTCTCTCACATTATAACCCCTCATTATATGCCCCTCTCTCACACATTATAACCCCTCACTGTGTGCCCCTCTCTGTCACACTATAACCACTCACTGTATGCCCCTCTCTGTCACATTATAACCTCTCACTGTATGCCCCTCTCTCTCAATTTATAACCGCTCACTGTATGCCCCTCTCTCTCACATTATAACCCTTCATTTTATGCCCCTCTCTCTCACATTATAACCCTTAACTGTATGCCCCTCTCTCTCACATTATAACCTCTCACTGTATGCCCCTCTCTCTCACATTATAACCCCTCATTGTATGCCCCTCTCTCTCACATTATAACCCCTCACTGTATGCCCCTCTCTGTCACATTATAACCCCTCACTGTATTCCCCTCTCTCACATTATAACCCCTCACTGTTTGCCCCTCTCTCTCACATTATAACCCCTCATTATATGCCCCTCTCTCACACATTATAACCCCTCACTGTGTGCCCCTCTCTGTCACATTATAAACTCTCACTGTATGCCCCTCTCTCTCACATTATAACCCCTCATTATATGCCCCTCTCTCACACATTATAACCCCTCACTGTGTGCCCCTCTCTGTCACATTATAAACTCTCACTGTATGCCCCTCTCTCTCAATTTATAACCGCTCACTGTATGCCCCTCTCTCTCACATTATAACCCTTCATTTTATGCCCCTCTCTCTCACATTATAACCCTTAACTGTATGCCCCTCTCTCTCACATTATAATCTCTCACTGTATGCCCCTCTCTCTCACATTATAACCCCTCATTGTATGCCCCTCTCTCTCACATTATAACCTCTCACTGTATGACCCTCTCTCTCAAATTATAACCCCTCACTGTATGCCCCTCTCTCTCACATTATAACCCCTCACTGTATGCCCCTCTCTCTCACATTATAACCCCTCACTGTATGCCCCTCTCTCTCACATTATAACCTCTCACTGTATGCCCCTCTCTCTCACATTATAACCTCTAATTTTATGCCCCTCTCTCTCACATTATAACCCCTCATTGTATGCCCCTCTCTCTCACATTATAACCTCTCACTGTATGCCCCTCTCTCTCACATTATAACCCCTCATTATATGCCCCTCTCTCACACATTATAACCCCTCACTGTGTGCCCCTCTCTGTCACACTATAACCACTCACTGTATGCCCCTCTCTGTCACATTATAACCTCTCACTTTATGCCCCTCTCTCTCAATTTATAACCGCTCACTGTATGCCCCTCTCTCTCACATTATAACCCTTCATTTTATGCCCCTCTCTCTCACATTATAACCCTTCACTGTATGCCCCTCTCTCTCACATTATAACCTCTCACTGTATGCCCCTCTCTCTCACATTATAACCCCTCATTGTATGTCCCTCTCTCTCACATTATAACCTCTCACTGTATGACCCTCTCTCTCAAATTATAACCCCTCACTGTATGCCCCTCTCTCACAAATTATAACCCCTCACTGTATGCCCCTCTCTCTCATATTATAACCCCTCTCTGTATGCCCCTGTCTCTCATATTATATCCCCTCACTGTATGCCCCTCTCTGTCACATTATAACCCTTCACTGTATGCCCCTCTCTCTTACATTATAACCCCTCACTGTATGCCAATCTATTTTACATTATAACCCCTCACTGTATGCCCCTCTCTCTCACATTATAACCTCTCACTGTATGCCCCTCTCTCTCACATTATATCCTCTAATTGTACGCCCTTCTCTCTCACATTATAACCTCTCACTGTATGCCCCTCTCTCTCACATTATAACCCCTCACTGTATGCCCCTCTCTCTCACATTATAACCCCTCATTGTATTCCCCTCTCTCTCACATTATAACCCCTCATTGTATACCCCTCTCTGTCACATTATAACCCCTCTCTGTATGCTCCTATCTCTCACATTATAACCTCTCACTGTTTGCCCTCTCTCTCACATTAAAACCCCTCACTATATGCCCCTCTCTCTCACATTATAACCCCTCACTGTATGCCCCTCTCTCTCACATTATAACCCCTCTCTGTATGCCTCTCTCTCACATTATAACCCCTCATTGTATGCCCCTCTCTCTCACATTATAACCCCTCACTGTATGCCCCTCTCTCTCACATTATAACCTCTAATTTTATGCCCCTCTCTCTCACATTATAACCCCTCATTGTATGCCCCTCTCTCTCACATTATAACCCCTCACTGTATGCCCCTCTCTCTCACATTATAACCCCTCACTGTATGCCCCTCTCTCTCACATTATAACCTCTCACTGTATGCCCCTCTCTCACACATTATAACCCCTCATTGTATGCCCCTCTCTCTCACATTATAACCCCTCACTGTATGCCCCTCTCTCTCACATTATAACCCCTCATTGTATGCCCCTCTGTCTCACATTATAACCCCTCACTATATGCCCCTCTCTCTTACATTATAACCCCTCACTGTATGCCCCTCTCTGTCACATTATAACCCCTCACTGTATGCCCCTCTCTCTCACATTATAACCCCTCACTGTATGCCCCTCTCTCTCACATTATAACCCCTCATTGTATGCCCCTCTCTCTCACATTATAACCCTTCACTGTATGCCCCTCTCTGTCACATTATAACCCCTCACTGTATGCCCCTCTCTCTCACATTATAACCCCTCACTGTATGCCCCTCTCTGTCACATTATAACCCCTCACTGTATGCCCCTCTCTGTCACATTATCACCTCTCACTGTATGCCCCTCTCTCTCAATTTATAACCCCTCACTGTATGCCCCTCTCTCTCACATTATAACCTCTCACTGTATGCCCCTCTCTCTCACATTATAACCCCTCTCTGTATGCCCCTCTCTCTCTCACATTATAACCCCTTACTGTATGCCCCTCTCTGTCACATTATAACCCCTCACTGTATGCCCCTCTCTCTCACATTATAACCCCTTACTGTATACCCCTCTCTCTCACATTATAACCCCTCACTGTATGCCCCTCTCTGTCACATTATAACCCCTCACTGTATGCCTCTGTCTCTCACATTATAACCCCTCATTGTATGCCCCTCTCTCTCACATTATAACCTCTCACTGTATGCCACTCTCTCTCACATTATTACCCCTCACTGTATTCCCCTCTCTCTCACATTATAACCCCTCACTGTATGTCCCTCTCTCTCACATTATAACCTCTCACTGTATGCCCCTCTCTCTCACATTATAACCCCTCACTGTATGCCCCTCTCTCTCACATTATTACCCCTCACTGTATGCCCCTCTCTGTCACATTATAACCCCTCACTGTATGCCCCTCTCTCTCACATTATAACCTCTCGCTGTATGCCCCTCTCTCTCACATTATAACCCCTCAGTGTATGCCCCTCTCTCTCACATTATAACCCCTCACTGTATGCCCCTCTCTCTCACATTATAACCCCTCACTGTATGCCCCTCTCTATCACATTATAACCCCTCATTGTATGCCCCTTTCTCTCACATTATAACCCCTCATTGTATGCCCCTCTCTGTCACATTATAACCTCTCACTGTATGCCCCTCTCTGTCACATTATAACCCCTCACTGTATGCCCCTCTCTCTCACATTATAACCCCTCACTGTATGCCCCTCTCTGTCATATTATCACCTCTCACTGTATGCCCCTCTCTCTCACATTATAACCTCTCACTGTATGCCCCTCTCTCTCTCACATTATAACCCCTTACTGTATGCCCCTCTCTCTCACATTATAACCCCATACTGTATTCCCCTGTCTCTCACATTATAACCCCTTACTGTATGCCCCTCTCTCTCACATTATAACGCCTCACTGTATGCCCCTCTCTCTCACATTATAACCCCTCACTGTATGCCCCTCTCTCTCACATTATAACCCCTCACTGTATGCCCCTCTCTCTCACATTATAACCCCTCACTGTATGCCCCTCTCTCTCACATTATAACCCCTCACTGTATGCACCTCTCTCTCACATTATCACCCTTCACTGTATGCCCCTCTCTCTCACATTATAACCCCACACTGTATGCCCCTCTCTGTCACATTATAACCCCACACTGTATGCCCCTCCCTCTCACATTATAACCCCTCACTGTATGCCCCTCTCTGTCACATTATAACCTCTCACTGTATGCCCCTCTCTCTCACATTATAACCCCTCACTGTATGACCCTCTCTCTTACATTATAACCCCTCACTGTATGCCCCTCTCTCTCACATTATAACCCCTCACTGTATGCCCCTCTCTCACATTATTACCCTTCACTGTATGCCCCTCTCTCTCACATTATAACCCCTTACTGTATGCCCCTCTCTCTCACATTATAACCCCTCACTGTATGCCCCTCTCTGTCACATTATAACCTCTCACTGTGTGTCTCTCATTGTGTGCTATCCCAGGGGGCAAGTACAACTACGTGTCCCAGGTATATAAACCACCTTTTTTAAAATGCATTATTTGCTATAAATAAAAAGAATATGGCAGCAGGTTTATTGGTTATCATGTGGCTAGTTTTACAGCAATCATGCAAGGCAGCCATCATTTATAGTAACCAGGGCTTCTGTGGGGTACAGGCACTGGGCTGGTCAGAGCAGACAGCATGCCATGGTGTGTGGTGCCCCCATCCCCCCCACACTTTTCTGGATATCTGCGCTTTCTCCGCTTTTAGCAGCTAAACTTTAGCTTTAGGTTTCACTCATTGCCCTGTATCTCCACCTAGTGGTTACTAGTGGTATTGGTCCAAATAAAATAGTTCTAATGCAGTTCAGGTGGGGGGGGGTTTAGCACACAATGCGATATATAGCAGATAATGATTAATATTAATATTTTAGAAATAAATTAATTATCTTAACCTCTTTCAAGCCAAGGCTTCCAATATTAATTTAATTAAACAAGCATTTATAATTTGTTTTTGATATTTACAACAATATACAAATGCATATTTAGAACTAAAATACATTTTTTTCTGACTTTGATACACATTAACATAAAAATGTATATTTTGTAATAGTTAAAAAAAATGTGTATTTCAGACATAGGGGGATTTCTCTTTTTTCAGACCTAATGTAATGTTTGCCCTAAATTGTGGGCAGTGCATTACAAGCCTCAGAATGTTTTAGGGTTCGATGGTCTAAGCTTTACAAGATCAGGCATGGTATTTCTCGCTGATCCTCACTGGGGCTGTCCTGGTGTAATTATCGTAAAAAAGGGTCAGCCCCTGCAAGTGGCGAAATGTCTCCTAAAAGGGACACTTCGCTTCAGGAGCAGGGGGCACAATTTAAAAAGTAAATCCTGCAGACAATATAATTCGCACTATGCTTCTTTCTGCCTATAGCATCTTACAATCGCCTATATTTTCATATGCATGGGTTTGTCTATTAGGGTTAGAAGTATTTTGAGTGTTTCGATAAAAGCTCTCCACCTTTTAGTTTGGAAAAAAAACATTTAAGATTTGTAGTGTGAAAATCTTTACAGAATTACACTGAGATTAGAGGGACAATTTTATATACGACCATGAAATGTCAATGTTCAGCCCATTTTACGAAAAAACAGCTATTACATTTTGTAATTTGTACTTTATAAGTATAAATTTCTAGGTGTTTATTTGCACATCCAGTGCACTTAAAGGGCCAGTGAACCCACAAAATAATGTAATATAATTCTGCACATAGTGCAGAATTATATAACATCAGCTTAGCGCAAACTTTGTACCTTAAAAGATTTCAGTGAAAAAATGCTACGAAATTTACTTTCTCAATACGCCGCCCCTGGCTCTACTGAGCAGGTCTGTTTTTTTCCCCTAAGTGCATCGGCAGGCTGTCTATTCACAGCCAGCCCGATTGCGCCATTAAACTCAATGTAACTTGCTCCCACTCTGGTCTGGTAGCAGGAGCGAGTTACACTTATGGAGTGATCGCGCTGGCTGTGAATAGACAGCGTGCCCAATGCGCTTGGGGGAAACAAACAGACCCACTCAGTAGAGCCAGGAGTGGTGTACTGTGAAAGTCAATTTCGTAGCATTTTTTCACTGAATTCTTTTGAGGTACAAAGTTTGCGCTAAGCTGATGTTATATAATTCTGCACTATGTGCATTATTATTTTGTGGGCTTACTGGCCCTTTAAATTACAATTTATGCTGTGTATATTTAATACAATTTTGTCCTCTGTAGTTTACATAACATTTTTAAAATGTTGATAAAATACAATTATTGGTGAACAATTTCGTTACGATTTTTGATGCATAATAACAATACAAATTGTTTTTCTTGTGTATTTGTTTGTGAATGGTTTAATTATTCATTTTGTAAGATTTTTTTAAAACAAACTTTATTGTGCACTTTTGTAATGTCTGCATCTTCTCCCATATGACAATGCAGTATACGCCCCCTAGCCAGACACCCTGTTTTCAGGGTACAAAGTGATAGATGATTCCTACAGGGAAATAGAAGTACTGGCAGCACTCTTGAATAATCTCACCAGCCCAGAGACCTTTAGCTAATTAGGTCCTTAGTAATAAAAAAAATGGCAACAGAAAGTTAAAAGGATGTTCTAGTATAATTAGATAATGGTCTTTTTTTTGTTAAAGGGATAGTTAACCCAAATGTTTTCTTTCATGATTCAGATAGAGCATGCAATTTTAAGCAACTTTCTGATTTACTCCTATTAACAATTTCTTCACTCTCTTGGTATCTTTATTTGAAAAGCAGGAATGCAAGCTTAGGAGCAGGCCCAATTTTTGTTCAGCACCTGGGTAGAGCTTGCTGATTGGTGGCAATCAGCAACCGCTACCCAGGATGCTAAACCAAAAAATATTATTATTATCAGGTTCCGCAGCGCTATGAACATAGGTGTATGTACAAAACAATTACAGGGATCAAATGGGTAGAGGGTCCTGCCGAGAGTTGCACTGTTGTAGTCGGCTCTTATGAAGGTGAACTACAAACAGCTGGGCTTATAGGCTTACATGCTATGGGGTTTTAGGGGATAGCAGTGGAGATAGGAAGGTTAGTGTAGGTTGTAAATGTCCCTGAATAGTAGAGTCTTTAGGGAGCGCTTGAAGCTTTTAAAACTAGGGGAGAGTCTTGTGGAGCGAGGCAGAGAGTTCCATAAGATGGGAGCAAGTCTTGAGAAATCTTGTAAACGGGAATGTGAGGAGGTAAGAAGAGAGGAGGAGAGTAGGAGATCATGAGCGGAGCGAAGGGGTCAGGAGGGAGAGTATCTGGAAAATGGGCCATCTCCTAAGCTTACATTCCTGTTTTTTTATTAAAGATATCAAGAGAACCCCAGTTGTGTGCATCTCTATCATTCTCTCATACCATCTAGATGAAGATACAGCCAGTCATAGGGGGATACTTTTGTATGACACTACTGATTGGCTCACTGGCTGTATGTTTATCTTGATTGGTAATGTCCTGTGCACTCAGGTGGGGCTCTATGTGCTTAAAGGTATAGTAAATACTTTGAGATTGTAATATAAAATGCTTAAAGGGCCATTATACACCAAATTTTTATTTGCATACGTGTTTTGTAGATGATCCATTTATACAGCCCATCTGGGAGTGTTTTTGTTACAATCTATAGTTTTGCTTATTTTTTAATAACATTGTGTTGATTTTCAGACTCCTATCCAAGCCCCTCAGTGTCAGAAGTAGACCCAGATGTACAGATTTATACTGCTATTGTTTGTGTAATCTGTCTTTCCATATGCAGGGAAGGGGGGGGGAGTGCCTGAAATGTAGCCACTTTCCCTGGGTGTTCCTGCTAATCTAATCAACAGAGCTAAACTTGAAGCTTCTAAGTAAGTTTTAAAAGGTTTTATACTGGAGTTTTAGATCAGTGCATATTACTCTTTATAGTGTCTATTACATACAGTTATATGAAAATGTGTGTATGCTGTCCCTTTAAAGGGACATGAGACCCTATTTTTTCCTTTCACAATTTAAATAAAATATACAATTTTAAACACCTTTCCAATTTACTTTTATTATCAAATTTGCTTCATTTTCTTTGAATTCTTTGCTGAAGGAGCAGCAATGCACTACTGGGAGTTAGCTGAGCAAGTGTGGTGAGTCAATCACAAGAGGCATATACTGTATGTGCAGTCACTCACCAATCAGCAGATAGCACTCCGCTCCTGAGCCTACAACCCGCCAGGTTGTAAACAGACTCAATATTGTTCGATCGAGGATAGTATACTTTTCAACAAATGATACTAAGAGAATAAAGCAAATTAAATTATAGAAGTAAACCGGAAAGTTGTTTAAAATCTATTTAAATTATGAAAGAAGAAAATTAGTTTCATGTTTCTTTAATTATGCAAAGTAAAACAAATTTACAATATTATTTCATTATTTAAATTGTCCCCCTTTTCTGTCAAATTATGGATTTTCCAGCTCTGAAATCTGAAAGAACACATGGCAGCTTCACAAGCCTAACCCTGCCACATATATGTAATTAATTAGCAGTTTGTTATTTTATCATTTCTGCAGAAGCCAGTCAATGGCAGTGACACACCCTGTCATCACCAGACTCAAGTCCATATTGGTTCCTATAAAATAGGGAAGTGGTGGTTGGAATTTTACCATTGAAAAATAATTGCAGGAAACAAGATATTAATCTGTTCTAATAATGTTCAGAAACTGCTGATATGTTAATCTGTTGCAATTACAAGATGCTTACTGTCCTGTAACACCATTTCAGGGGTAAAATATAGTGAGAAAAGGGAATTCAATCCATAATAAAATGAGCTAACAGAATAGAGTAGACAAGGGGGCCTATCTATCAACCTCCGAAAGGAGCTTGACGGTCCGTGTTTCACAAAGACCGCTGCTCCATAACCCTGTCCGCCTGCTCTGAGCAGGCGGACAGGAATCGCAACAATTCAACCCGATCGAGTACGATCGGGTTGATTGACACCCCCTGCTGGCGGCCCATTGGCTGCGAGTCTGCAGGGGGCGGCGTTGCACCAGCAGCTCTTGTGAGCTTCTGGCGCAATGCTGAATACGGAGAGCGTATTGCTCTCCGCATTTAGCGATGTTTTGCGGACCTGATCCGCACTGTCGGATCAGGTCCTCAAGACATTTCTTAAATATGCCTCAAGATGTCTACTGAAGAGGTTTAACTGGATATTCTTGTCAAAACTGAAACACACATCAGTAACTAGAAATCTTTGTAATAGCACATTACCTGCGGAACAGTTGTCACGTGTACTCTTCCCCTATAGTAATGCCTGTGGTGTAGCTAGTGTGCAGGTGATCACTGTCACTAGAACACTAATATACACTAGAAATAATCTGTACTAAACCTAAGGGGCCATTATAGTAGAACAGTTGTCACGTGTGCTCTTCCCCTATAGTAATGCCTGTGGTGTAGCAGCTAGTGTGCAGGTGATCACTGTGATACATTAGAAACAATCTGTACTAAACCTAAAGGGTCATTATAGCGGAACAGTTGTCACGTGTGCTCTTCCCCTATAGTAATGCCTGTGGTGTAGCTAGTGTGCAGGTGATCACTGTCACTAGAACACTAATATACACTAGAAATAATCTGTACTAAACCTAAGGGGCCATTATAGTAGAACAGTTGTCACATGTGCTCTTCCCCTATAGTAATGCCTGTGGTGTAGCAGCTAGTGTGCAGGTGATCACTGTGATACATTCGAAACAATCTGTACTAAACCTAAAGGGTCATTATAGCGGAACAGTGTTCACGTGTGCTCTTCCCCTATAGTAATGCCTGTAGTTTAGCAGCTAGTGTGCAGGTGATCACTGTGATACATTCGAAACAATCTGTACTAAACCTAAAGGGTCATTATAGCGGAACAGTGTTCACGTGTGCTCTTTCCCTATAGTAATGCCTGTGGTGTAGCAGCTAGTGCGCAGGTGATCACTGTGATACACTAGAAACAATCTGTACTAAACCTAAAGGGTCATTATAGCGGAACAGTTGTCACGTGTGCTCTTCCCCTATAATAATGCCTGTGGTGTAGCAGCTAGTGTGCAGGTGATCACTGTGATACATTAGAAACAATCTGTACTAAACCTAAAGGGTCATTACAGAACAGTTGTCACATGTGTTCTTCCCTATAATAATGCCTGTGGTGTAGCAGCTAGTGCGCAGATGATCACTATCACTAGAACACTAATATTACTAGAAACAATCTGTACTAAACCTAAAGGGCCATTATAGCAGAACTTGTGTCACATCTGTTCTTCCCCTATAGTAATGCCTGTGATGCCCAGGTGACCACTGTCACTAGAACACTAATATACACTAGAAATAATCTGTACTAAACCTAAGGGGCCATTATAGCAGAACAGTTGCATGATTTATTTCCTTAGTTAGTGACCCTGAAAATGCTATGATCCCCTGAAAATGAGTAAACACATAGTTAAATTACTGCTTGTAGCCGCAGAGCACTGCTAGATGTAACCAGTCAGCAGCATAAGTTGCACAGTTGTTGATTGGGTCAGCAGCTGTTTCTGTTTAGTACCAGCAATGCTCTGCCACTCCTGAGCAATACTTTGACTGTGTTTAACCCATTTGCGGGGGTAAAACACATAAAATTCTAGCATGTATTTTTTTAGACTATAATTTTTTTTAAATAACCTTTCTGATGTAAACATTATTCTATACTAGTTAATAAGCAGGGATATCTGTTCATACTGATATGATGAATATATACAATTGCATGGCAGATTGCTTGTAAACTTCATGCTAATATAAGGAATGCTGGGAATGTAAAACTCTACTACACCATTTTTGAAACTTTGGAAGATATAAACCATCAAATAAAGGTCAGATTGTAGCACCAGTCTCTGAACATAAAGAGCCACTGATTGGTGCTTAAGCACCGCTGATGTATTCAAGTATTTTACTCCAAGTCTCAAGTCCTTGCAAGATACTCAGTGCCGGCTCAAACATGGGATCAAGTGGGTCCAACGGACCCAGGCTGCACTTGACAAGAGTCAGTCACTGTCAGACCCAGGACCCTCCTAACCTCTGTCTCCATCGGTAAAAGTCGCAGGCTCCCACCAACATAGCCTCCTCATGCATAAAGACACAGAACCAGTCAGGGGCAACATTCAAGGTGGGACAAGGGCATCTCTTCCCTAACTTCCTTCCCACAATTGCACAATTGCATGCACTGGTTTCATGCAGGTAGGCAGGCTTAGTAAGGTCAATGGCCAGGCTAGTAGGTTGACATGCTATCCAGTAATGTTACTAATAGGGGACACATAATTTCATTCTCTGACCCAGGCAGCACAATATCTTCAGCTGCACCTAAAGTCAAGTCTCAAGTCTGAGAGCCAACGTTAACAACAAAGGAAGTGTTGATTTGGTTGGGGGGATCAATAACTAAAAAACCAAGAAGGCTTGCACAAAGTTAGGTAAGAAATATATATATATCATTGGCAAGTTCAACAAGGCTTTATTTATACAAAGCTGTGCTGTTAATCACATTTATCAAGATTGCATTTTAGAAAAAATATTTTTTCCACAAAATGCAAATCGGTCATTAAAAATATGCAAGTCCCAAGTCAACTCGAGTCAGTGCGTCACTTGAGTCCAAGTCAAGTCATTAAAGCAACTTCAGTCATCTACAATACTGTTAAGCACTGTGTATACAATTGATTATAGGGACTTAGGGCTCCATGATATATTGTTCGCCAGCTCAAACCTTCTTTTTCTCGCTGACACTCGCAGGGCTGCCCCGGTGCAATGATCTTAAAAAAGGGGCAGTCCCTGCGAGTGGCGAGATGGCTCCTATTAAAAGTAATGGAGCTCGCTGGATAGGGAAACTTTGCTCCTTAGTGCGAAGTTATCAGGGAGCAGGGGGAGCACTTTAAAATTAAAATCCTGCAGCCATTATAACTCACATTACGCTGCTTATAGCATCTTACATTCGCCTATATGTTCGTATGCATTTGTTTTTCTATTGGAGTTATAAGTGTTCGTATTGTTTTGACAAAAGCTCGCCACCTTTTAGTGAGAAAAAACTGTGATATCTGCAGTGCGAACATCTTTATAGAATTACGCTGGGATTAGTGAGACATTGTCATATACACCCATAGAACGCCCATGTTCAGCCCATTTTACGAAAAAACAACAATTACGCTTTGCATTTTGTATTTATAAATTCAAATTTCTGTGTGATTTTTGCACATTCAGTGTACTACAACTACGATTTACGCTGTGAATATTTAATTTGATTTATTCCTGTGTAAATTAGATACTAATTTTAATTTTTTGTTAACATACGATATTTGGTGAAGAATTTTGTTACGATTTTTGATGCACCTTAACAATACAATTTTTCCCTGCTTATTTTTGTGTGAATGATTCAAATATTTGTTTTGTATAATGAATTTTGTTGTGCACATTTCATATGAAAATGCAGTATACGCCCCTTAGCGAGAGACACCCTGTTGTCAGGGTAAAAAATGGCTTTAGATCATTCCACCAGGGAAATAGAGGGACTGGCGAGCATTCTTTAATAATCTCGCCAGCCCAGAGAGCTTTCAATCATCGAGCCCTTAGACTTGAAAATAACTTTTATAATTCCCTCAAATGTATTTTTTTCAATATTCTTATCTTTGTAAAAATCTTTAAACTTTGAAAAGTTATCTCTGCTTTTGTTGTAACTTTTCTCATGCGTGCTTTTTCTTGCATATTTGTTAGTAATGAGATTTTGTTATATCACTGGCACACGAAGCGTACACTAAAGGAGAGTGAATGAGTATGTAGCTTCCTGCCATACTGGTAGTAAGTTGCATGCAGGAGAAATGTCATCAGATGCTTCTAATGGAGTATGGAATGGAATGTTAATCATGCATATGCACAGTGCATAATACCAGTCAGGATATCCATACGCTCAGACATTAATGCCAGGAACTTGAGCAAAGTGCTGATTTCAGAGTTAATAAGAACAGAAAGCTGACTTGCGTTATGGGCAGGTACAGGATGTGAGTTGACCATGTCATAGGGTAGTCTACGTGGTATATTGGCATGTCTGGGTAGTCCCCGATTTCATTTTGTGAATGGGGGACATTTATAGGGAAGGGAGAGAATGAAAGTGAGTCAAACTTAGACTGTCTTGCAACATGCAGGATGGTTGGAGGCTGTGTATATATTGCAGATTCTCTAACAATTGTGTGTTGGAGCTATAGTGCCCTATTATACTATATGCTAGTATGTGTTTACTTAAAATGCATTTCCAAATTACTTCTAGACTTATAACCATTGATCATTAAGATATTACATTATTAGAGCTTTCTCTTTTAATAAATAGCTATTTTAATCAATCTGTCTGTTGTATTCAGTAGAGTAGAGCTGGGGTCTTTAAAGAGACGTGAAAGTCAAAATTAAAATTTCATTATTCAGATAGAGCATTTTATTTTAAGACACATTTAAATTTACTTCTATGATCAAAAGTACTTTGTTCTGTTGATACACTTTGCGGAAAAGCATATCTAGGTAGGCCCAGGAGCTGCACATATATACCTCTTGTCATTGGTTCACCAGACATGTTCCGCTAGCTCCCCATAATGCATTGCTGCCCTATGTTTAATGCAGAGGTTAGACTCAAAGTTATATGCAGGTCACAGTCCAATAACAAAATGTTCTAACATATTACAGCATTTTCATTTTGCACTTTTCTTTACTTTTATGGTTGATTATATTCAAAAATGGTTTGTCATGTATATGAACAAACAGACATTAGCTATGTTTAAAAAATGAAACTAATGTGCAGCTAATACCTAGGTATTTGCTGCTTATTGGCTGACAAGGACAGCTCCAACAGGAAATGTTGGTTTATTCAGCACATCTACATATTTAAATATATATGTAATACATTTTAGACAAAACAAAAAGTATCTTGTCCCTTGCATGAAAGATAACCCTGTTATAAGATGTATCCACACAGGAGCAAATAGCTTAGAACCTCGTTTCTCAACAGCCGGGCCGTGGCCCAGTACCGGGCCGTGATAGCCCTGCTGGTGGGCCCCGACCTGTCATGCCCCCACTGCACACTCTTACCTCACTGCACACCAGGGGCAGACTGAGATCAATCAAGGCCCCAGGAACACTGTCTCACACTGACCAAAATGTATTACATTTTATGCAAATGAACATGGTAGCCTCCCTGCCCTGCCCCCAACAAGCCCCTCAACTTCCAGAGCCAGGACCCACAACATTAAGGTCCAGAGAAAGGGCACCCAACCTCCAGGGCCAGACCCCACACTCCATGGCCCTCGTAGCGACAGACCCCCGCCAGGGCCCCCACTAAACCCACACTTTTTTTGCTTAGTTACTGATAGGGCAACTGAAAACTCTAGCTTAAGGAATGCACCAGGATCCGATTTGTTTGCCCCCCTACTTGCTGGTACCTCGGCCCAGGTCCTATTTGCCTGGCTGATCAGCCCGCCCCTGCTGCTCACTTTATATATGTGTATGTATATATATATATGTATATATATATGTATAAAACTACCGGGCCCTGGACATGTATAGCTGAAAATGACCGGGCCTTGAGGTCACTTTGTTTGAGAACCACTGGCTTAGAATGCTGATATCTGTCATACAGAACGTTATATACACATATAAACATATTGGTAAGGCTCGTTACAAAGGATTTTAAAGGGAATTTTTATATAAAATGTTTAGTTATTCATAGTAAAACAACTTTGCAATATACTATTATTTTTATTCTTCTTATTATATTTATTTTGTCCCCTTTTCCTGTATTTTAGCTGTGAAAATTATGGATTTTCTAGTTTTCAGACCTGGAAATGCAGCTTGCTGACTTTTCAAGGCTAAACCTACTACATATCTTTCCCTAATTGTTTTTAGCAGATAGCAGCTACTAAAACAATGTAAATTATACTAATATAACTAACCTTGTTGTCTGTACACACAAGCCTCGATTGGCTCCAACAAATAAGGCAAGAGGTGGATGGGGTTTGGCTATTGAAAAAAAATGTAGCAAAGAAATGTTAATTTATTTTAATAATTGTTAAAGGAATAGGAAACCCAAATTTTTTTCTTTCATGATTCAGATAGAGCAAGCAATTTTAAGCAACTTTCTAATTTACTTCATTATCAATTTTGAAATGTAGCCACCAATCAGCAAGCGATACCCAGGTGCTGAACCAAAAATGTGTCAGCCTCTTAAGAGGTAGATACAGAACCTCATATCAAATGGAGGGCAATTAACTATTTGCCCATGGGCAGTAACAGCTCCGTGGCCCATGGAACAGCAACCCAATCCCCAGCCGCCCTCATATTGTATATTTACTTAAAGAAACACTGAACCCATTTTTTTTCTTTTGTGATTCAGATAGAGCATGCAATTTTAAGCAACTTTCTAATTTACTCCTATTATCAAATTTTCTTCATTCTCTTGGTATCTTTATTTGAAAAGCAAGACTGTAAGTTTAGATGCCAGCCCATTTTTGGTGAACAACCTTTGTTATTTTTGCTGATTGGTGGATAAATTCTCCCACCAATAAACAAGTGCTATCCAGGGTCTGAACCTTCTTTTTTTAAATAAAGATAGCAAAAGAACGAAGAAAAATTGATAATAGGCGTAAATTAGAAAGTTGCTTAAAATTGCTGCTCTATCTGAATCACGAAAGAAAAAATTTGGTTTCAGTGTCCCTTTAAAGGGACATGAAACCCATATTTTTTCTTTCATGATTCAGGTAGAGAACACAATTTTAAACAACTTTCTAATTTACTTCAATTATCTAATTTGCTTCTTTCTCTTGATATCCTTTGCTGGAAAGCATATCTAGATAGGCTCAGTAGCTGTTGATTGGTAGCTGCACATAGATGCCTCGTGTGATTGGCTCACCCATGTGAATCACTATTTCAACAACAAAGGATATCTAAAGAATAAAGCAAATTAGATAATAGAAGTAAATTAGAAAGTTGTTAAAAATTGTGTTCTCTACCTGAATCATGAAAGCAAAATCTTGGGTTTAGTGTCCCTTTAATAGAAATACGTGCAAAATAAAACACAAAGCAATCACTCATTTGGTGCTCTCAAATGGATACATTTTATTTTTCTGAACAGTTCAAAGTTAGGTGCTACTGGGACACTGCAATCTCACATTAATGTTGAATGATATATTAAATATTTGTATAACTATTTATACTTTCTTGAGTTGTTTTTTAATTAAAGTGAATAATATTTATACAGTCTCAGATCCCCCCGGCAGCCCCACACTCTCGCCGATCTGTTTCAAGTGCTGTTACTTACACAGATGGATCTTCAAATTGAGTTCATTGCAGATCAGTATCACTAACCTGACAGTAACGTGGGCTTTTCCATTTGCCAGTTCTAGCTCTAAGAGTTATAGCTACAGAGTGTGTATTAGATACTGAAATCAATAGTGTAAAATGATACCGGCCAATAAGGAGGAGTAACTAATGTTATTAACCAGGCTAAGTAGGCTGCTATTCATTGTCAGGGGTCATCTCTATGGTGTACAGACCTCCAGCTGACAACGCAAATACAGGTTGAGCTATAATGGCTTATGCACTCACACTTAATGATAGGTCCCTTCTCTGCCTGTCTTCAATGACTTGAGCCCAGGAAGTCCTCTGTCACTGGACTCACCACGATATCCTGCTCTGTCTGACAGCAGGAGCGAGCTGCATTGAATGTAATGGCGCGGTCGGGCTGTGACTAGAAGCCGGCCCGATGCGCTCTGAGGGAAAACCAGACCCACTCAGTAGAGCACAGAGGGCGGGTCTGGAAAACCCTCTTTTGTAATATAATATATATAATATATATATTTATTATATATTATGTAATAAAAAACTAGCACTAATATAATGTTATATAATTCTGCACTATGTGCAGAATTATATAACATTATTTTTTAGGTTTACTGGCCCTTTAAAAGTCTCTATAACTTACTTTTTAATGTAGCGCTGAAATTCAAAAACCCCGCGCTCTGGCGGCCCACTTCAAAAATAATCTTTTTGCTGAGCTAATGGTTTGAAATATTCTCCAATCAGCGCTCTAGCTACACCAAAAGTGCCATATGGCTAGAGCGCTGATTGGAGAACAGCTGCAACCAAAGTAAATTTCCTAGTGGTATATTTGTTTCTCATATAATTTAAATTTTATCAATTAAAATATGTGGAAATTTGTTAACTCTCTCTTGCTATAAAAGTATCTACACAATGGGCCAGATTTACAGGGACAACATTTAAATGAGCATAGATGAGTTACATCTTAGATTAGAAACAGATTTGCAATATAAATGTATGGGCAAAAATGCTTCTACTAAAAGTTATCACTGTTTTAGTGTTAGCATTTTTTTCTGCACGTGCATGTGAAGCATAGCTAGATATTCTCAGTGCACCAGCATTTTAAATATTGCAGCTGCTCAGAGCACCAGTGGGACTTGTATCATATCAGCAATTAACAAATTGAATCATCGCTAAATGGTACAAGCACCTTAGGCTCTCTGAGCAAGTGCTTTGTTTAAAATGCTGGTGCACGGTGCATACTGAAATACACTTTTAAAACAGCTATAGATTTTATTAGAAGAATTTTTGCTAATACATTTATATTACAAAAAGGATTCTATTCAAAACTGAAATGCATCCATGCGGTTTCCAATTTTGGCTGGAATGTCCCTTTAAGAAAATAAGGTGAACAGGGGCGTACATCTTCCTCCTGTCTCCCCGGCTTTGCGTCTAGTCGGGCAGCAATACACTGCCCCCATTTACCATTGCACACTACGGCTAGTCAAGGGTCGACAATCTTCCGATTGGAAAAGTCCAGGCGGGATTGACATACGCCACATAACAGGTGGTAAAGTGGTTTAAGAAGCAGTGGTCTGATGACCACGGCTTCTTAAGTCTCGGGTACAGGTGGCAAAGTGGTTTAAGAAGCAGTGGTCTGATGACCACGGCTTCTTAAGTCTCGGGTACAGGTGGCAAAGTGGTTTAAGAAGCAGTGGTCTGATGACGCGGCTTCTTAAGTCTTGGGTACAGGTGGCAAAGTGGTTTAAGAAGCAGTGGTCTGATGACCACGGCTTCTTAAGTCTCGGGTACAGGTGGCAAAGTGGTTTAAGAAGCAGTGGTCTGATGACCGCGGCTTCTTAAGTCTCGGGTACAGGTGGCAAAGTGGTTTAAGAAGCAGTGGTCTGATGACCGTGGCTTCTTAAGTCTCGGGTACAGGTGGCCAAGTGGTTTAAGAAGCAGTGGTCTGATGACCGTGGCTTCTTAAGTCTCGGGTACAGGTGGCAAAGTGGTTTAAGAAACAGTGGTCTCATGACCGCGGCTTCTTAAGTCTCGGGTACAGGTGGCACAGTGGTTTAAGAAGCAGTGGTCTCATGACCGCGGCTTCTTAAGTCTTGGGTACAGGTGGCAAAGTGGTTTAAGAAGCAGTGGTCTGATGACCGCGGCTTCTTAAGTCTCGGGTACAGGTGGCACAGTGGTTTAAGAAGCAGTGGTCTCATGACCGCGGCTTCTTAAGTCTCGGGTACAGGTTTGCTTATGCAAACCTGCCCAAGACGGTGATCCAAACCCTTGATAAATAAGGCTCAATATCCTTGATTTTGCCTCCTAGCCCACAAAGCCTAAAATATTTAAAAAGTTTGCCGACCTCTGGTATACAGGATCAGGTTGCACCGCCAAGCTCGGAACCCTAACAGGGCTAAATTTGTAAATAGGCACAGCAGGCAGTGGCACAAGGACACTTTCACTCAAAGGGGCAACCTGCTTGGTTGTTTACAACATACCTGTCACTTGTTATTCTCTTATTAGTCACTGTATATATGGCTCTGACCCTATGCCAGTTGTCTGACCTTCTTGTCGATAGCAGTGTTGAATTATAGTTATAAAAATGACTAGTTGTGTTTCTTCTGCAATTAAATAGATACACCCACATACTTTTAACCCCATAATGACCGCAATGTACCATGTATGTCTCTGGTCATTAAAGGTTTTCTTGTTACTAATAACGCGTTATTATTCCCTTCCTCCTCCCTTCTGGTCATCGGAAGTAGAAGGTAAATCTACAAACTGTCACTTAGCCATCAGAATAAATAATGCTATATCTATTTTAATTTACATATTGTTTGAAAAAGAAATGTAGCATTGTTTTATTTCTTTAACAGTCAAGCAACCTTCAAAGACATATTGTAAAAGGGTTTCAGCTAATCTTTTGTTAAACGAAATAGAATGTGCCTCGCTATTACATTAAGTGGGCCAGAGATGACCTCAGAATTTATAACAGAATTTTCACTCATTTAGTGTCACTCAAAATATAAACAACAAAAGCTTTTATGCTTGCTACGGGGTACAATTAATTCTTCAGTCCTAATGGGGATTATAATTATTTTCTACTGGTTTTAACAAGTTGCTTTTTTATAAATGACAGGTCTGAAACCTACTCTCTGATATGTTTTATGATCAAAGTGTAGGGATTTAGTGGTGTTAAATATATAGTGATATTTCTGATGTCTTACGTGCACTAAGAAGGTTTAGTTAAAAGGTTAATAAAATATGTTAATCCATAAAACATGAACCTGTATTTAGTGCATTGTTATCTCACAAAGCAAAGATGTAACACAAAACAGGAAAGGAGTAAAAGGGCTGATCGCTTGTATGTGCGGATGGTTTTACTAAAGATAAAAAGTATTTCCACTATTTTAATTGCCACTTATTTTAACAAGTTTCATGCATCCCTTTTTGTTTATTGTCCCTGGTGGATTTGCAGTGTCAGAACAAGCCTGGAGTTTTAGCATTCAGAGCTGAAGTACCTATTGTTGTGTTGGGATAGTAACAAGCACACAATACTTTTAATGCCGTGCCTTTATTTTTTTAGGATGCATTTTGCATTAGTGAGCCGAGATAACTATGGGTTAGAGCGCAAAATATTGCTTCTGTGATCTCGCATGGAAGCATTGCGCTCACAAGAGCGTGCTTGCATAGGCTCCAATGGGAGCCTCATTCTCGTGCCGTCAGACACGGCATGAGAACTAGCGCAGTCACACAGCGATGGGCAGCAGATCTTAAATATAATGTATATATGTATATGAATGTATACATATATATTTTTGTTTATATGTTTATATACATATATATCTATGGGTTTATATGTGTATATACATACATATTTATGTGTTTATATGTGTGTATATATATATATATATATATATATATATATATTTATGTGTTTATATGTGTATATATATATATATATATATATATATATTTATGTGTTTATATGTGTATATATATATATATATTTATGTGTATATATATTTATGTGTTTATATGTGTGTATATATATATATATATATATTTATGTGTTTATATGTGTATATATATATATATATATATATATATATATATATATATATATATGTGTGTATATATATATATATATATTTATTTATGTGTTTATATGTGTATATACATACATATTTATGTGTTTATATTGTGTATATATATATATATATATATATGTGTTTATATGTGTATATATATATATATGTGTTTATATGTGTATATACATATATATTTATGTGTTTATATGTGTATATATATATATATATATATATATATATATATATATATATATATATATATTTATGTGTTTATATGTGTATATACATATATATTTATGTGTTATGTGTATATACATATATATTTATGGGTTTATATGTGTATATACATATATATTTATGTGTTTATATGTGTATATACATATATATTTATGTGTTTATATGTGTATATACATATATATTTATGGGTTTATATGTTTGTATATATATATATATATATATATATATATATGTGTTTATATGTGTATATACATACATATTTATGTGTTTATATTGTGTATATATATATATATATATATATTTATGTGTTTATATGTGTATATATATATATATATATGTGTTTATATGTGTATATATAAATATTTATGTGTTTATATGTGTGTATATATATATATATATATATATATATGTGTATATACATATATATTTATGTGTTTATATGTGTATATACATATATATTTATGTGTTTATATGTGTATATTCATATATATTTATGTGTTTATATGTGTGTATATATATATATATATTTATGTGTTTATATGTGTATATACATACATATTTATGTGTTTATATGTGTATATATATATATATATATACATGCATATTTATGTGTTTATATGTATATAAATATATATATATATATATTTCTGCGTTTATATGTGTATATACATATATATGTATGTGTCTATATGTGTATATACATATATAAACAAATAAATATATAAGTATATAAGCAGTTCCCATAGGCCGAAATGTAAAGGCACTTTTCAAGGTTTTATTTTTCTAACACCCCACAGCAGCCAACGTTAGCACCAAATTACTGTCTAGTGCAATTATTTTATTTTAAAAAAAGATGCTTCAATTTTTTATTTTTAAATTTTTTTTTTGGGGGGGGGGCAGTTGGGGTACATTTACAAAAATAATTTTTGACCACTAGTTGCTACCATGAGGTAGAGTAGCAATAACCAGCCACTTGTAATGGTTGGTTATTTATCACGCGCCCGTAAATGGGCAAATTTTCCTGTTTGCGGACGTGCGATAAATTTGCGCTCCACTTGTACTCTAGCCCTATGCGTTTAGCCCCCACAGAGGGGTAAAGTCTCACTCTAGAGCTGTAAGCCTTGCTGCTCCAGAAATGCAGCTGGTCAGACAAACAGGAGTTGCGTGTGTACTGCCTGTCGTGACTATCAACTCTAGAGCAGGACAATCTAACAAGGATTCTGCGCAGCACTGGCATATGCTCACAATCCCGGTGGCCATGTCGGTACAGTGCACCCTTCTAGTATCCCACAGGGATTTAGGTTCCTGTGCTAAATAAACCCAACTTTTTTTTATGTGGGAGTTGTCCCTCTCAGACCAAGACTGATAAATACGCTTGTATCACTTGTGCGCCATCCTGCACATCCTGATTCACTTTGGATTTAAACACATTTGACGCATGTTTTCATATATAAAATATTTATAACGTTAAACTTATTCTCTTTCATATGCATGATAGAAAATGATAGTACTATGTCCCTTTAATGAGCCGTGTGTCTCTTTTATGAGAACTATGTCTCTTTAATGCATTATTAATGGAATTAGCGCTGCGTAATCTGTTGGCGCTTTATAAATACCTGATAATAATAATAATATCCCTCCACTTCACTCTTTTAATAAAATGTAGTCTGTAGGAAAGAGATCCGGTGGATCGAGATAGGTTAGATGTGTTTGTAGAACAATGCTAGAGTCCAGGCTTACTTGTAGAATTTTATCAACACTGCTATTTTTTATATTATTTTACATCAGGCTTTGCAAAACCAAGAAAGCCAGAGTTCCTAAGATGTAACTACTGTATACTAAGTATTGTAACTATTCTACATAGAGACAGACAAACAGTTAGATAGATAGATAGATAGATAGATAGATAGATAGATAGATAGATAGATACATAGATAGATAGATAGATAGATAGATAGATAGATAGATAGATAGATAGATAGATAGATAGAGAGAGATAGATAGATAGATAGATAGATAGATAGATAGATAGATAGATAGATAGATGGATAGAGATAGATAGATAGATAGATAGATAGATAGATAGATAGATAGATAGATAGATAGATAGATAGATAGATAGATAGATAGATAGATGATAGACAGAGATAGATAGATAGATGATAGAGATAGATAGATAGATAGATAGATAGATAGATAGATAGATAGATAGATAGATAGATAGATAGATAGATAGATAGATAGATAGATAGATAGAGATAGATAGATGATAGATAGAGATAGATAGATAGATAGATAGATAGATAGATAGATAGATAGATGATAGATAGATAGAGATAGATAGAAGATAGATAGATAGATGATAGATAGAGATAGATAGATGATAGATAGATAGATAGATAGATAGATAGATAGATAGATAGATAGATAGATATTATCACTGGTTCCTATAAATTTATGGCTGGTTCCTTAGTATTATGTCAATAATATTTTTATACATACAAACGCTTTCTTAAAAAAGTGTCTGTCTTCTTAATGTTCTGTCTGGCTCCTAAATGCGATGTAAACCTGTCAAGCCCTGTATTAGGACCTTTAAAGGAGCAACAAAGTACAACTAGAATACATTTTGCCATATAGATGTGACACAAAGCCTTGCTGGTGGTATGCCACGTGCACATACAGTACATTTTAATGTTGGTAAATCTTTCTTTTAAGTGGAACTTTGGCTGCAAAGAACATTTTCTTGACAGTCTAGTGCTGTTTCCTTACTGTGAATTATGTAATGGAATATTTAAAGGGACAGTCTAGTCAAAATTAAACTAATTCAGATAGGGAATGCAATTTTATACAAATTTGCAATTTATTTTTATCATCAAATTTGCTTTGTTCTTTTGGTATTCTTTGCTGAAGCTAAACCTAGGCAAATTTATATACTAATTTCTAAGCCCTTGAAGGCCGCCTCTAATCTCAGGGCATTTTGACAGTTTTTCACAGCTAGACAGCGCTAGGTCATGGGTGTCATATAGATAAAATTGGCTAAAATGCAAATCTCTAAAAATAAGTGAAATAAGGGGCAGTCTGCAGAGGCTTAGATACAAGGTAATCACAGAGGTAAAAAGTGTATTAATATAACAGTGTTGGTTATGCAAAACTGAGGAATGGGTAATAAAGGGATTATCTATCTTTTTAAACAATACCATTTTCAATTAGACTATCTCTTTAACTTAAAATTGAATTCCCCAATATTTAATTTGATTATTTATTTAGCTGATTTTGATGTATTTAAAGGGACTGTATAGATAATTAAAAGGAATGTCTGGTCAAAAATAAACTTTTATGATTCAGATAGGGCGTGTCCTTTTAAACAACTTTCCAATTAACTTCTATTATCATTTTGCTAAGCCCTCTTGATATCCTTTCTTAAAAAGTGGAATCCTATGTGATCTCAGGAGCGTGCACGGGCCTTTAGCCTTCTGGCAGCACTGTTTTCAACATTGTTTATAGCAATGTTATAGATAGCAGCAAACACTGCTGCCATTGACTGCTAAAGACACGTGCACGCTCCTGAGATCCTTTCAATAAATTGGAAAGTTGCTTAAAACTGCATGCACCTGAATCCCTGAGCATAATTTTGACTGTACTGTCCCTTTAATAATGAAAATTACAAGTTTTCTACTGCCCCCAGAGATAGAGTGCATCCCACAAAATCCAACACACCGACCCTGCAATATGCTACAGAGTACGAATGAGGAAAAAGGAACATATGCTACAGAGTAATTGCCTGATTATAGAATGAGCCTATTTATATAGGTTGCTTATTGGCCATACCAAAAGAGATAAGATAAAAATGATTCAAGAGACTTTTTAAGGGGTATTGAGTTGATTGTTAATGGAGGGGGGGGGGGGGGGAATCTGTTCATGTTTCCCATTTAAAGGAGAAGTATAGTTGCTTTGTGCATTAACTAGACATCATTAGATCACTAGAACATTAAAGATTGTGTGATCAGTAAAAATTCAAGTAACTAATATCAGGCAGCTCTGCCAACATACATCTGTTTACCAGCTACATCTTCTGCTATTGAGACATCATGGAAAACAGAAACATTTTAAGAGAAAATAGATTTTAAAAAAATCACAATTACAGCTCAGCAGAGTTTTTCTCTCAAGCTCAGAGTCTCCCTCTGTGAAGTGTTTAACCCCTTGACTGCCTGATACAAACTATTTGGAAAAGCCATAGTCAGTTTGAACATATGTTTCTTATAAACTTCAGGGAAACTCCACAGATATAAATCTGTACAAATCCATTAAAATGACATTTTATTTTATGTCCCATAACCCCAAAAGCTCATTGATATCAAGCGTCACATTGCTGCATATCCATCAGCGTAATGAGTAAATGTGAGTCTTGTATAAATAACCTGTTAAAAAAAGAGATTTATCAAATACAGGATTTTTTTATTTATTTTTTCGTTTTGGTAAATCATGATTTCTAGGAGGGATGCTGGATAATAAATCCATACTAACTGCATTTTCTAGCTAAGTCCAGTGGTGGTTCCATAGGATGTTCTGCACCTCATTTATAACTGTCACACTTCCAATCCTGAAGGCACAAGTTTGTATGGTAATCCCTTCTAGTGTGACAGGGTGGGCATAGGTAGGGGTGGGGGAGGTTCCCATCTGTGTTGCTTACATGTGATATATTTAGCTTTATGCACAATTTATTGTACTCCCTAGAACACATAGTAAAACATCAGATTTGTACAATCTATATACACCGACTCCATGATTCAGGAGTTTTGCAAAATATGAAATAAACACACCAAGCCTACATGCTTATAGGGACACTCCAGAATGTGTTATTATTTAAAAAGATAGATAATCCCTTTATTATTACCCATTCCCTAGTTTTGCATAACCAACACTGTTATATTAATATACTTTTTACCGCTGTGATAACCTTGTATCTAAGCTTCTGAAGACTGCTCCCTTATCTCAGTTCTTTTGACAGACTTGTATTTTAGCCAATCAGGAGTGAGCCCAATTTTATCTATATGGCACACATGAACTAACACTGTCTAGCTGTAAAACTTTCAAAATGCACTGCGATAAGAGGCGGCCTTCAAGGGCTTAGAAATTAGCACATAGGGTTAGATTTCAACAAAGAATACCAATAGAACAAAGCACAATTTTATAATAAAAGTAAATTGGAAAGTTGTTTAAAATTGTATGTTCTATGTGAATCATGGATTTTGAATAGACTGTCCCTTTAAGTTAGTTTATGTTGACACTTCAATTAAAGGAACATTAAACTGTACCATTTTCTACATTTTAACCTATTTCCATTTACCTGCTGGCATGTATTAAATTGTCTACAAATAACCACTTTACCTTTATTTTGTGATTTGAAGTAGTTGTTTTTGCCAGTTAACACTGCAAACTACACTAAAAATATGAATACTGCAGTATTAGTTATAGATATGCAAAGTAAAAAGAGGCAGCAACAGAAATCGTCCACACATTAGGAAGGGGTAAAGCTAAATTACAAGTGGAGTGCTTTTGCATTCATTTGAATATATAATGTATGTATACAGTATATATACTGTATGCATATATTATATATACTGTATGTATATAGACTGTATGTATATAGTATATAGACTGTATGTATATAGGCTGTATTTATATAGTATATAGACTGTATGTATATAGTATATAGACTATATGTATATAGACTGTATGTATATAGTATGTAGACTGTATGTATATAGCATATAGACTGTATGTATATAGTATATAGACTGTATGTATACAGTATATAGACTGAATGTATATAGTATATAGACTGTATGTATACAGTATATAGACTGAATGTATATAGACTGTATGTATATATTTCAGTAACTATAATAATTATTATTAATATTTTTTAAATGTTTTACATTTAATAGTTACATAGGGTGCCTTAAGCTAACTTGGAAGTGGGTTTCAGGGGAAGCGTTGCTTGTTTGCTGATGAAACAAACATTTGAACAGATATATTTAAAAACTGTAGGACTGGGCAAAAAAAATGGGGTCTGAAATGTAATATTATCTAGAGCAAAATTGTGCATATAGGATCCAAAAACCCAAAGGCTAATTATAGTCTCAATGGTACATTACTGACTGTAACTAAAGAGGAACGGGACTTGGGAATTATTATTTCTGATTATTTAAAATTTGGTACAAAATGCAAAAGGGCAACCGGTAAGGCCAGTAGAATACTTGGTTGCATTTGGAGAGGTATTAATAGCAGAAATAACAAGGTTCTTATGCCACTTTACAGATCATTAGTTTGGCCTCATCTGGAATACTGTGTACAGTTCTGGAGGCCACATCGTCCGAAAGATATAAATAAAATAGAAACTTAACATAGAGATACATAAATATACATTTCTAAAGATGGATATATATATATATATATATATATATATATATATACATATGTATGTATTTATTTATTTATATGTGTACATATGCATCTGTATTTATATGTGTTTATATGTCTGTAAATACATATATTTACATACATACATATATACACATATAAACACAGATGCATATGTACACACACACACATATATATATATATATATATATATATACAGTATATATATATATATATATATATATATATATATATATATATATATATATATATATATATATATATGTGTATTGGAGCCCTTTGCAGTTAGGTAGATGAAAACATGAAAACACATATTTATGCAGTATTCATATTTAATAAAGCATTCAACTGTATGTACTGTAACTATTTCACATTCCAATGTTCCGCACATAGCAGAATATGTTATATGCATTTATAAATAGATAATCCTATATATATATCTGTATAAAAAATCTATACCTATATATAATCATATATATATATATATATATATATATATATATATAATCCGTTGCCGCTATAACAAACCTCAGCTGAACATGATCGTATGCCGGGTGAGTCTCGCATCCAATACTTACAGCCACAGTGACAGTGTTTGGATTTGCCTAAAGGGGGATGCCTTGTATATATATATATATATATATATATATATATATATATATATATGTGTGTGTGTGTGTACATATCTATGTATTTATTTATGTATATGTGTATATATGTGTACATATGCATTTGTATTTATATGTGTTTATATGTCTGTAAATACATATATTTACATACATATATACACATATAAACACAAATGCATATGTACACATATATACCTATATATATATATATATATGTTTATGAATACATAGAACATATTCTGCTATGTGAAGAACATTGGAATGTGAATTATTAATATTTTCATGCCGGGTTAGCACACTTGAGAATATACCATCAGTTTTGCGCGCGAGTAAGGTGTTTTCCACTTTTTTTGCACCATTGACTTTTAAGGGGGAATACGTTATCTCGTGCACAATATTGTAAGTTGGGCTTTTTACGCTTGTCGAGTTAGCGCATGAGTGAAAACAGTTTACTTTAAACTTATAATACAAGAGCAACCCGATGTGTGCAAGAAGCTTACTTCTAGTACAGTTAACGCTTCAGCAGAGCATTAAATAACACTCCACTAGTAATCTGGCCCTAAGTAAGCATAGGGAGATCTGTATTTCAAAATCCTATGTATTTTCAAATACCCTCTCTTTATAAAACCACTAGTTCCACATCTGAGTTGTGCAGTTTTGTGCATCTATCTAACATCAAATTTCTATTTTTTAAAGATACTTTTTTTTCATTCATGCATATGAAAGAGCTGCAGTTAAATATGTCAAAAATATCTGTGTTTCTGTACGTGTGCATGTATGTCTGTCTGTGTATGTGTGCTTATGTGTTTGTATGCATTGTTTGTATGTGTGTGTGTGTGTGTGTGTGTGTGTGTGTATGTCTGTCTTTGTATGTGTGCTTATGTGTTTATATGCATTGTTTGTATGTGTGTGTGTGTGTGTGTGTATGTCTGTCTGTGTATGTGTGCTTATGTGTTTGTATGCATTGTTTGTATGTGTGTGTGTGTGTGTCTGTCTGTGTATGTGTGTGTGTGTGTGTGTATGTCTGTCTTTGTATGTGTGCTTATGTGTTTATATGCATTGTTTGTATGTGTGTGTGTGTGTGTGTATGTCTGTCTGTGTATGTGTGCTTATGTGTTTGTATGCATTGTTTGTATGTGTGTGTGTGTGTCTGTCTGTGTATGTGTGTGTGTGTGTATGT